>NC_066361.1:1184955-1446407 GCF_024516045.1 Bombus affinis | reverse complement strand
ATCCACTCAGAGAACATATTAAAGAATCAGTAGATATAAAGAACAAACTGTTGACACAGGATTTTTACCAGCTGGTCACATGTTACCTTGTATGGAGATTGTAGCTCTACTGGCATCAAAATATGTTCCTGGTGATACACTTTCAGCTCTTGTATTTGATACAGATTCTAATTTAATTTTAACTAAGACTTTTGTAACTCGAAGAAGATACAGGAATTTTGAAACATTGAAAATAGACTGTATATCTTGTACGATCAAAGATATGGAGCCGGATGGTATAAAACTAATTTTCCCAGTTGCACCTATCACGACCTACACACTTTAAATTCAAACGACATGATCCGTTAATTTCGTGATTTCCTGTGTCTTCTACGTAACACTATCTTCCATTACTGTGTAAGAGAGAAATCGGATTATATTAATAACTTAAAAAGAGAGAAACAAAATCAAGAGAACATGGTACTCGCCAAAAGAATAAAAATATATTAAGTCAAATCAATAAATTTGCAAAAATAATACGTACCAAACATTTTATTTATTGATGCAGATCTTCGAGAACCCCTTGAAAAAATCCTTATCAATTACCTAGACGTTTTTAACATGAAAACAGACTCACTACTACGCACCGACCTGACCGAACATGCAATCACACTCAAAACAGAAAAACCTATAAACATTAAATCTTATAGATCTCTCGAATGTCATAAAAAAGAATTTGAAACTCAAATGAAAGACATGTTAAACAAACAGATCATAAAACCATTAGACAGTCCATATAAGGCACCAATTTGGGTAGTTCCAAAGAAATTAAACGCATGAGGCAGACAAAAATGGAGAATCGTTATAGATTTCTGAAAATTAAGCGAGCAAACAGATCAAATATCCTCTCCCATATTCGGACGAAATATTCGATCACTTAGGTAAAGCTAAGTTTTTCTCAGCCCTAGACTTCTCGTCAGGATTTCACCAGATACCCATGGATCAAAAATCTAAAAAATATACTGCATTTTCAACTCGACAAGGTCACTTCCTCCATAATCGCATCAGCTCTACCTGAGCAGCCGAGCTAGTCAGACCTGAGACTCTGTGCTTTAATGAAAGTGTGACAAGCAATGTATTTAGGTGAATGAAAAGACAACAAACACTGGCAAATGATAAAGATACAACATGCAACAGCGAATACTACGAATCAAAGTAACAAACAAAGGTGAAATATATTACACAAATAAAGCTACAAAAGAAATGGAAACGATGCAAAACCAAAAAGAAAACAGCTACGATGACGAACTATCATATCAAGATGAACACTGGAAGATAGCAACAGGGCACAGAAAGCGTAAAATAATACCAAACACGAGCGCCATGAAAATTAGCAGATACAGAAAAGCAACAATGACTACGAGACATCCCACTCCGAAATTCATTCGGATCACTAATAGAAGAAATAGATACGGACCCAAAAGAAAAGGTCACAACTCATATCGTTAAATCACCACCGATCTACATAGATGCCCGAATAATAGATCCTCTAATCGAATTATTGAACATCACTGCTGGAAAGGAAAACTACGGTATAAAGGAATTAAAACTAGAACAAGTAAAAGTACAAACAAAAACTTCAGAAATCTTTGGAAAAGTGACGCAAACATTAAAGGAGAAAAACCCTGGGTATAATATATACCAATTCTGAAATAGAAAACAGACAAAAGAAAACAGCTACAAAATAGTAAATTGAAGATAACATCTGAGGGCAGATGTTAATTGCAGGATGGCCGGGGCCTAATTTGGCCGAGGCCGATGGTGGTCCGGGCCTAAATTAAAAATAAAATAAAAGAAAATAAATATAATAAATATAATAAGGATAATAAATTGATAGTTGGAGAAAGAAGCTGTAGTTAAAATATAGTAAGATATAGCAAGATTAATGAGATCATAATAAATTGATCATTATGTAGAAATTAGTAAATACATTAGTATCTGCTCTAACAGATTATCTTGCCAATAGTATGCAGAACCAGAAAGTTACTTGTAGATAACCACCGGCTAATTCGTCCTAATTAGGTAATAAAATGAATTAAATTAACCTCGGTATATGTATATATCGCTACATAATAGAAATACACAGGAAGTTAATTATAACTAAATTAAGATTAAGGTTATTCGAAATAAATTTAGCATAGAACAAAGGAGATAAAGTTGAAAACAAAGGAGGCAAACTAATAAATAAGAAACAGGATAAACCGAATTAAAGTAAAATGACTTTTCGATCAAAATTGGTGCATCTAGTATTAAAAACAACAATAGAAATATTTATGATCGGACCAACAATCGTCATAGATATCCAATATCAAGCAGGAAGATGTAATAATAAAATATAATAGATATGGTTTTAATAAAAGTTAAATTTGTAATAATATTTAGTATAAAAATAGCTGTTGTCGTGGTTGGGTTATGTAATAATAAGCGTTAAATAAGAAATGCATATGTAGGACTAGAAATTGGGAATTAAAATGAAATAGTGACTTTGTTTAGCGGTATTACTCTGTCAAAGGGAAAGTGGATGAATCGTTGGTATTGATGGGGCTTGCGCCATCCAAAAAAATTTTTTTTATAATATAATGTCTAAAATGAGTTAGAAAGTGTAATAAATATCAAAATAAAGTGGTAGTCATCGGAGCTTAGGTATAAAGGAGCGGTAGTGGCTAAAATCGGGAACACATTAGGAGGATTTGACAATTGTGAATAAAAGAAATAGTTATTTATATAATCAGTCTTATCTTGTCAAGGGGAAAGAGGATAAAATTCTTTATTATTGACAGGGCTAAGCATGCAATCCCTAAAAATTAAATAAATTTAATGTTTGGTTATATTTGTAGAAGAACGTAATAACATTAAAGCAAAGTTGTAACAGTATCATTTTGATTAAAATGTAAGCAGTTAATGTAAGATATAGTGGTATGATTTGAGAATTTATAATGAAGAGTAAAATAGTTATAGATATGTAACGGTACATGAGTCACAGGACAAAGCTAATTACGTCGTTGTTGCCTCGAAGTACCTAAACCGCTAGGCTACAGTTAATGTAAAAAACAATATCACCGCAATTGTCGTAGGAAGGCAAATACGAATTCTTTCGCCCCCCTCCCCGACTATTACAAATAGACCATGTATAATATACCAAGTTTATAGCAAGTATTTAGCGGCATCCGCAGTGACTTTGAATATTTGACGAGCGTGTATTAAGTTACGTGATAAACGTTTGTGAGTACTCATCCCGTGATTTTATATCGCGAATTATACTTCGTATTAACGATTAACATTCACGTTCGCATTCACATCAGTGAGTTCAAATCTATCCGACGGTTATAACAACAAAGGTCTTGTCATTAATCCTCACGTCCTTCGTCCCCTTCACACACCACATCATCTACAGATAAACATTGGCTCACCTTACCAGGTATGCCATGATATGTCTTTTTTTCGCGAGGAGGGAAAAATACAAATTACGCATACCCAGTGATCCGCGTCATTGGGTTAAGTGGGACTCAGCAGATGGTCGCCATATCTACTAGAAACCTCTCTTCTATTCGCCCTTCTTATGGTACGTGTTTAACGCATAGGAAAACGCATAACAGGAAACATGTTTAACGCATAACAGGAAAAGTCAAAATCGCAAACAAGGTCGAGAGATCAGCGACCGTTGGGATCTTTCGAGAACACCTTCGAGAGGAAGACCCCGACGTCTTTTGTCAACTCCGACGGTCATAAATATAGCGAATAGGGAAGCGAGGCAACCTTTCCCTTGCGCCGATATATTCGTAATCTCGAAGCAATCCAGCAAGTTGTGTTCTACTAGTACAGACAAAGTGTATGTGTTAATAAATAATTTCGTCAAATGTTCTCAAGTGTTTCTGAATCGACTATCGCCTCCTACCACCTCAAACTGGAGACCCCGACGTGAATCTTTTTTGTGTAGGAGGTGAAAGCGATAGGCTAGTCCAATTTTGAGCATCACAGTCCTCAGCTCACGCCAATGGAGATCGAGAGCAAACGAACTCCAGCCGGCTCTTCGTTCCGTGTGCCGCATTTCATGCCCACGAAGACCGGGATATGGTTCTCCATTTTGGAAAAATACTTCGGGGTAGCTGGCATCATCAAAGACGAAGAAAAAGCCTTGGCCCTCATAGGATTCCTTGAGCCTCAGTACCTCGCGCAAATTGAGGACAAGGTAACCAACCTCCCTGCTGCAGGCCAGTACGAAACATTGAAGACCGAGCTCATCCGCACCCTGACCGAATCGGACAGTGCCAAGGTCGAGAGATTAGTAGAACGCGAAGAGATGGGCGACTGAAAGCCCTCGCAGTTTTACAAGGACCTCAAAAAATTAGCCAGCCCCTTCGTATCCGACGAATTTATCCTCAACTTATGGAGGAATCGTCGCCCTGATCGTAGCAGGGAAGTCCTGGCTGCCGTGGACGATACGGACATCGATAAACTGACGCGGGCAGCGGAGAAAATTGAAGAGGCATACAATCGAAACGAACAGCGCGCTCACAGGGTAACCACCGTCTCCGAGCCACCGGCATATACATGTAAGAATGACGCACTGCCGGCCGAGGTTAGCAGACTGCGGGAAAAAATGAAGGCAATGGAAATCGGCGGGTATCATCGACCACGACGACGCTCGAATTCACGGATTCGATCGCGCCACCATTTGCATTCGCGATACAAACCGCGCCAGGACGGGATATGTTTTTCTATCACGCGAGGTTCGATGATCGCGCTACGAAGTGTAACATCCCATGCAAGTGGAAGTCGGGAAACGATCCCAGTCGTCCGTAAAAGCGGCAGACTACGACGGCATGGGATCTCGCCGCATCTTGGTCACGGACCAGAGGACAAAGACTTCGTTCTTAATAGACACCGGCGCTGACATTAGCGTATATCCCCGCAGCAAGCTATCAAGGGACGTTAAAAAACAGAGTACGAAATATTCGCGGCCAATGGGACGCGCATCGCAACTTACGGCACCGTAGCGATGGAGCTGAACTTGTCCCTTAGACGGGCCTTCAAATAGCACTTCACAGTCGCCGATGTGCAAACCCCCATCATCGGCCTAGACTTTTTAAGTCATTACGGTTTTCTTATGGATCCGAGAAATAAGCGACTTCTCGACACAACGACCCAGTTATCAGCCAGGGGATACGACGCCAACAGCAAACAACTCATAATAAAGACCATAATCGGAGATTCGGTCTATCACCGATTGTTGGCGAAATTTCCGGATCTAACGCGTACGCCGGCCTTTGGGCGAGAGATAATCCGGCACAGTGTGAAGCATCACATCGAAACCACACGTGGCCACTCGTCTATTGCAAACCACGCCGTTTTGCACTGGACCGACTTAAGCAAATCGAGGCGGAATTGGCAACCCTGATCGAGCAAGGAGTTATGCGCCCATGGAAAAGTTCCTGGGCTTCGCCACTACACATCGTTCCAAAGAAGGATGAAAGTCTGCGGCCTTGCGGTGACTACAGGGCGCTGAACGCCCGCACGGTACCCGACAAGTACCTTTCCACCAGACATGCAGGACTTCGCACAGCTCTTACACGGTAGGCGAATATTTTCCAAGATAGATTTAGTGCGCGCCTATCATCAGATCCCGATCGCGCCCGAAGATGTGAAAAAACCGCGATTACGACACCCTTCGGCCTTTTCGAGGCAACCAACATGATGTTTGGGCTTTGAAATGCCGCGCAAACGTGTCAAAGGTTTGTTGACGAAATCACGCGAGGTTTCGATTTCGCTTACGCGTATATAGACGATTTTTTGGTAGTCTCGGAAACCGAAGAGTAGCACCGCGAGCACTTGCGGATTTTGTTTGAACGCTTAAATAAGTACGGCGTAGTGATCAACCTCGCAAAATGCGAATTCGGCGTGAACGAAATAGCCTTTTTAGGCCACACTGTAAACGAGCATGGAATAAAACCGCTCGCAGATCGCGCTAAAGCCATTAATGAAGCGCCGCTCCCCGCGAATATCAAGGCATTACGCAGATACCTCGGTATGATTAACTTCTACCGACGTTTCATACTGGGGACCGCTGAAATCTTACAACCCCTTAACGACTTGCTACAAGGGGGGGAAAGGACAACATGCCCATTATTTGGTCGGAAGAATTCGAAACTAGCTTTCGCGAGTCAAAATGCGCCCTTGCTAATGCCACGATGTTAGTGCACCCTATACCTGGCGCGCCCATTAACCTCGCAGTAGACGCGTCCGACTATGTAATTGGAGCGGTGTTGCAGCAAGGAGCAAGCGATACTTGGCAACCATTGAGTTTCCTAACTAAACCCTTAAATTCCGCGCAGCGAAAATATAGCGCGTACGATCGCGAATTACTCGCGAACGTGGGTTAATAACATAAAATAAGTTGGAATGGGAGTAATTTCTTAAACGAAAGTTCTCGACAAAACGGCGGCTTGCAACGTTTGGTTTTCGATACGCCATGTTATCTTACGGTTCGGTATGTCTCCAGGCGCAGTAGTCGATGTCCACTCGCAACTTTGGAAAGAGGTTCGCCACCTTATGGATCTCTTGTTTGTTGGCAGAGATAAAGTCTGCCCATAGTATGTTCCACCTTGGTTGAGCCGCTTCATTGGAGATTTTTGGTATTTCGGGAATTTTCTCGAGGTTTAAAATTACTTTAGTTAGCTTTATATAGTTGTAGCTATCTACGCGCCAAATCGCGTGTTGGGAAAAAATCTGGAAGTATGGAAAAATTACTGTAGAACTTCGATACAGTCGGCTTGATATAGTCGACTGCCCAGAAGTTCCTTTATAATATTACATTTGTAAGGGGGGCATGAGCGGCGTTCCGTGAATTTTTGGTTGATGGGAAATATTGTCGAGGATAAGACGTATTTTAGTAATAGATATATAGAAGCAGCTTCCTATTGGCTATACGCGACAGTAGGGAAAGTTTGAAAGTATGGTCTTAGATGCTATGAGCGATTTTTGTTCTTGTTCTGCCGAGTAACTGGCCTCTTCTAGTGGGCCATCGCCATTCTATTTAATGAAATAAGAGGAGCCGGTTCACGGCCGAGCAGCTATCCTGCATGCCACAGATATCGAAATAATAACAAAATAGTAACTGAATAGCTGCCTCTGATATACATTCGACGATAACCCCCCCGAAGGGACTAAAACCTCAATATGAAAACCCTCCTAAATTAACGCTCTACACCTTATTCTGCTGTAACACTTTGAACCGTCACTTTGTTGGATTTATATAACAAAATTTCCATTATCTTATACGAAGTTCAATTTCTTCACCTTATTCGTGAAACGTTGGAACTGCGACGCGAGGAGATTGTAACGTCATCCAAAACCCAGACATCCGCCGACCTCCAGGTATATCTATAACACTTAGTAATGCGATGACGATGAGAATAAACAATAACCGAACTCCCACCCATAAGATATGTGAATCATAATGAAGAGATAAATACCCCGGTCCTTTAGTTAGTAAGTCAGTCTGTATCTGGCAAGTGAATCGTGACATTATCCCATTAATAAAGCATTCGCCTTTTTATAACACCTCGTCATTTATTACATGACAAGATCACCGGCGATCTATCGGTTTCGTGATTTCTTGTGTCTCCGACGTGACAATAAAGTGAAGATTCCGCCTATACGTGTAGAGTTTGAACATTGGATGATCATCGACGCAGTGATTGCGGAACTTAGAGACACTGCTAACGAAAATAAAATTATAGTAAAACATTGAATACGAATTTATGAGCTTTGACTATTGTAGTATTTAGCCGTTTCTCTGAGGACAAGGTTAGAATTGTAGCTTGAATTCAGTCATTAGAGTTATCACGATGAAATAAGGGAACACGGGGCCTAGGACCACACGCATCGGCGGACTCACTTGAAGACGACTCACTTGAACCGATTCGGGACGACTTTGGCTATGATTTAAGGACACGATGATGATACAACTCTCTTATGACGAACGTGGCACTGTCTCTGAACTATGATACTTATTGTCAAATTGTTGTGGAAAGTACAAACAAAGGTAATAAAGTTACGGCACAGGCGGTTTCGGAGCCCCCAGGCCCCGTCGGTGTATCAAGTGGCGTTCCAGAATTGACCCGACGGTCATTTTACGACTGGACAAACAACGAGAAGAGGGTGGGTCCCGGGGTCCCGGGGTCGATCGGCAAATGAGACCGGGGACTAGAGTTACGAAGACAAACATGTTCGAAGTTGGAGGAGGCAATAAAAGGCGCAGGAGAATAATAAAAACGGGCGTCGTGTACTACTCCTCTCGCGAACAAGGATAGCAAACTTCTAGTATTTAGAAATGATATTCCACAGATGGTGGAGAAAAAGGAGCCTCGCAGCCTGAAAGTAAGTAGTAATGCAGGAATGACACGACTGAAAATTGCCTCTGTCACTACCATCAAGGAGGAATATCTGACTCCGGTGGTGAAACCTGGTCAATTTAGCCGGAAAACCGGCTAGTGAAGCCGTCGGAAA
This sequence comes from Bombus affinis, assembly GCF_024516045.1. Classification (NCBI taxonomy): domain Eukaryota; kingdom Metazoa; phylum Arthropoda; class Insecta; order Hymenoptera; family Apidae; genus Bombus; species Bombus affinis. The sequence continues at coordinate 1,437,860 of NC_066361.1, read as the reverse complement.
GGTGATCAGAAGGTGAGGATTCCGTATTGTGGACAAACTTCATTTAATTACCAAAAAGAAACCGAAGATCAGAGAATTAGCCGATTTGTAAAATAGTAAAACAGATAGCGTCTGGGAGAATCCGGAGCTACAAATAATAAAGAAGAGATGCGAAGTTAGGAAACAGATGGAAAGGCCCGTTGAGGCCAATGTCTCTACACAAACTCCTCCTCCGACGGTCGAGATTGGGAAACGAAACGGTGACTGGAAAAACAAGATGCACGTTGAGCAGAGCAACAAGAGAAAAACCGTGTCACCGCTCGAGGATATGGAGGTTGACAAGATGAAAAGGACGAAGAGAGGGGATATTTCGTACGCGGGGGTATGTAAGGAGAGAAAATGGGGCGACGATGACTCTAGGGATAGAGAAACCAGCGACTCTGGGGTGGATCGTTCAGATAAGTAGGCGAAAAAGAAGCCGCGAGAGAAAGAGAAGTAAGGACGAGGAAAGGAGGCCACCGCTTAACGAAGAGAGGAGGGAAAGGTTGTCGAGAACTCGAAACAGATTTGAGGCCCTCATGGTGAATGTCCGGGAAAGTGAGCAATGGTTACAGACCTACAAGAAGTTTATGGTAGCGAAGGAGGCGCTGTGCGAGATCACGGGCATCACATGTGTCAAGAACGGGGATATCCTCGTGGAACTGGAAGCGGGAGTCAAAGGGGGTGGCATTGCCCTTAAGATAAAGGGGTAACAGGGGGCAAGGTCCATGTTTCCCCCTGCAGAGGGGTGTATATAGAATCGAATTAATTAATAATCAACAGACAGTCAAAACTTGCCCAACTGCTGCGTTAATGTTGGGAGAATTGACGTTCGTACCTTTACAGACTGAAAATCATTATATCATTATCTCTACGAAAAATCTGCTGATCGACGTATTATGTAAAACACATAAAATCTTAGAAATCAAACAACCGAGTTTAATTAGCAGCAAAACTGGATGTATAAACACGTATAATCGTAACATTATGAAAATAAGAGGAACACATAAAAATATTTCTTACGAAATCAAAATTAAGAACAGTTCACGTAGTTTCAAAGAAATTGACATCCCATAACTAGAGAAAATATTAGAAACGGCTCCAAAATTAACTCATAACTTTAACCAATACAAAGCCAAACTCAATACGTTATAAACACAAGTCAATAGCTTACAATTCGAACGACGTATAAATTTGATCGAGGAATACAGTATACATACACTACAAATATTAGAATTTAAGCCTAGAATCAGGAACATTATATATATCGGAGATGAAAGGGACACCGGGGCCTTCCCTTTGGAATTCTTGGGAAAATCTCCAATACTTTAATTTTCATAATTTAATCCGATTACAAATTATCCAAGATTTGTGATAATGAGCTTGGGCTGGTAACTAAAGTTCAATTCTTCACCTTATTTGTAAAACGTTCGAACTGTGACGAGAGGAGATCACCGGTGATCTGTCAATTTCGCGACCTTTCGTGTCCACTGCGTGACACTAACATCGTGGCGTCAACGAGGGCGTGTTTCGACTCGCGAAAACTGTTTTCGGTCTGCTTCGAACACTCGATGGGCGCGTTGCCCTTTTTTGCTCTTTTTAGTAAGTTGATGAGTGGTTGGAGGATTTTTGTGCCCGCCGATATGAAACTTCGATAAAAATTAATCATACCGTCTACCTTCGCAGTTGCTTAGTCGCGAGCTTTGGAACGTTCGCAATCGCTTTTGCATGCTCGGCTTAATTCCATCTTTTACGGTGTATCCTAAAAATGTGACTTAGTCGAGCCAAATTCATATTTCGCGGAGTTAAATAACAACATCGTAATAGTTTAACACTCCTCGACAGTCGTCGCCAACCACGATCGCGATCGCGATCCCCGAAAAATGGTCTCTACTACTACCACGAGACTTTCGAAAACCACGAAAGAAAGTGCCATTTCCCCTGTAACTGGAATCAGGGAAACGCGAGCAGTCGTCTGTGAACGCGGCGTACAACGACAGTCTCACATCCCGCCACATTTTCTTGGAAGACAGGAGTTCGAGGATTTCTTTCCTCGTGGACACGGGCGCTGGCCTATGCGTGTAGCCACGCTTCCCAATATTTTCCCAATATTTTCAAGTACCATAATGTTAAAATCGAAGTAAAAAGAATGCCACGTTCAGTACATATAAATAAATTATAATTAACGCGCAGTCGCAATAGACAGTGACGAGCTTAGAAACAGGCGCATTAAAGACAAGAAATAAAAGGAACACGTTAATAATGAAAATTTTTCCTATTATATACAGAATGGGCATCGTTTTTTATGAACAAGAACAAGGAGAGGAATTCTACGGTCCTTGAGATGGAGAACTTCCAGCCTATCACACGGAGGTATATGGAGAATTATTCACTCACTGTTACCAATTACTTCAACCCGCTTATCGAAACATCAATGACCGTATCATTTGTCAAAACTGTTATTACAATGTAGATGAAATGTCAAAAGCAAAAAGGAATCGTAGAGGTAGAGGTTATAATCCGGAATGATCGAGTTCTCTATACGACTGTTAAACCCGATATTTTGTTATCGGACACGCCATAAGAATAAATATAATGACCGAGCCCTTCTCGCTGTGGCATTCGATCGTTGCATATTTACTACCGTAATCTCCAGGTCGCAATACACATTGATAAATTTTGAACAGATGTTACGATAATAAAATGAGCCGTGACACTTTTACGATTTATGTTTTACAATCCGCGAGAAAATATCATACTCAATATTCTGATTTGTGACTTAACAAAAATAAAAAAACAAATTTATGTGTCCTCTGTACTGCATATCTCGTTGAACATGTGGAAAATCGCTAGTATAACATAAATTATGAAGATACATTTTGCCTGTTATGATATATTAATCCTAGTTTTTCAGCACTGTATCATATTTGGATTTAGGCTTGAAGAACATTTCTTCTTTACTAGTGTTGCTGTTTTTAAGATGTTTCACGCAATAGGTCTATAGCATTGTATTATATATTCAACATTACTTCATGAATATATTATGGAAGTGATGTAAGAAAATTTAAATAAGACAAATTTGAGGTAAAACAACTGATAGAGCATGTTACATAAAATATGTTGTAAAACGAATAAACGATTTACTTTTCATAACATTTCATGCTTTGCTTCTATTGTAAAATGTTTCTACGTACTCATTTTTTAAATTATTTTTATGCAAAATTATGTTATTCCGCCAAAACTTTATAATTTAATTCTCTCAAGTTAACTTACTGTTTGAAATTGTCTTCCTTCTGCGGAAACATTTTTGACTAAATTTACCCGGATATTTTCTATATCCAATACTCAGATCCGATGAAGATGAGGAGCAGTTCAAGGCTTGAATTTCGAAAGAGGTACCGGTGCACCCCTGTTCGGCGTCACGAAGGCCATCGTGGGATTTCAGTCGGTAAGTCCGACACTACCCCGATACTGTCCACGAGGATTTTCCCCACGAAAAAAAGTTCAACGCTTGAATATTTTTAGAAAAATAATAATTTCACTAATCTTAGTATCAATTTCAGTAATTTCAGTAAAAATAAAAGTAATTTTCAGTATTACTAACAATTCTATTCTTTGATAAAATTAACATGTTCTTCTGAAAATTGCACTTTGTTTTATCCTCTTCTTACCACATTTTGAAATACAAATTTTTAAATCTTAACTTCGATCTAACAATGAAGGTCATCGTCCAGATTGATACATGTTCCCGTTTCGCATATACATCAAAAGAAGCGTCTCTTTTCTTAAGTTGAGATCACAGTAAGCATCTTCGGTCTATTCTTTTGCATTAATGGTGGAAACAAGCAATCGAAGAGGTAGTATGCATCAAAATACAATATGCTCAAATATACTACAACCTGCTACAATATACTGCAAGAGCGATATCGGCAATTGTGACCGAACATAGAAGACCGGGAACGATAGCGTCATAAGCAGCTTGTTCCTTTTTGTTCCTTATTTGAAGTTTTAACTTTCCTCCCTTACGTTAATCAGTTCTTTACGTTCTATCTCTTTCCTCTTCTTTTTCCATCTACTTAGAGGCTCATTTCCTGGAATCCGCGGACACAATACGTAATTGATCTTCATCGAGCAATCTTACCTCGCTCATTTGAACAGATTCGAGAGACAACGATTCTGATTTATTTTCCTTTAAACATCATCATCTCGATAGTATTCCTATTATAGCATGTATATATTTCATGATATGGAATAATATCATATGATGATAATAAAACATACATCGAGTTCAGCAAACGTTCGTGTATATCAAATTTTTGATATCCAAATTTACTACAGTGGTACAATGCGACATATGATTAAGTAATTTCCCAAAACGATGTGAGTTAAAAATTTGGCAGAAGTCCCATTTTAGGAATAGGTTATCCAGAACAATAAACTCCATACATTTTAAGGCAGTCCATATGAGATGGTTGTCCCAATAGACTCAAATGCCAACAAGGACATCTTACAGGATTTTCAAATCCAAGTCGAAAATTCATTCATAAGCAGTTGCAATCTTCATACAGCGATGATTGATTTTAGTCTCCTGTGCAAGCACTAAATATGTTTTCACTCGAAACCTTTTTGACTTCAGATGTTTTTAGGTTTTTCTTTGCTTATTACCTACTGACAGTCTTGAGTGCAGTGACGTTGCTTTGAAAATCTTAGGTGGGCTCGACACCTGTGTTTTGACGAGAAACGTAATTGTTGAAAGTACATCTGTTCGGTTGGAATGTATTACCGTACTGATACATTGTATTAATTGTATTGTCATCTACATCGTGGCTATAGCCAGTTTTCAATGGTACGAGGAGTATTTTAACTCGTACGAGAATGACTGCAACGACATAAAAGAGAAAATTACGGAGTGCGTTACCTGCAGCCAAAGCAGTGAAATTTTCTGTTCCAGTTTAGCAATTGGATGTCAAATTACGCGAATTGCATTTTTCTGTACAAGAAAATGCAAATACGTCTGTAGTAAATGGCGCATATTTATCGAAAAGTAGGTTGTTCATATGATTTTCGATTTTCAACTACTTTTGAGGTGTTCATTAATTTTCTTCAAGAAGCTTTTGCATCTTACAATCATTTTCACCGATTGCGATTTCACTACGTATAGTTTTATTTGTAAGTATTACAGATGAAAACGTTTCATTTGTTTATTTATCCAAATTGAAACTTGATATTATTTTCATTATTGATGTTATTTCATTGCACAATTCTTGTATTAAGAAAAACATGTTAAAATTCTGGATATAGTCTCCTTACAGATAAAGCATGATTCTACATTCCAAATATACAAATCTATTCGTTTGTGAAATAAGGAAGAACTCGTCTTCGTGATTAGAAAATTGATACGTTGCATTGCATATCTGACAAAAATAATTGGGTTCATTTCCTTGAGTAACGTTACAAAATTGTGTGCTATTCACGCGATCATGTGATTTGAGTGTACAAACGAAAGATTGTAATCGTTATAGTTTTCTTCTTGTTACATATGTATCTGTATATAATTTTGCACGTTTTAATTAATATTATTATTATTAATTAATTAATTATTATTATTTATTTAATTGATATTATTAATATAATTAATATAATTTTGCACGAATCACGCTCTTCATCTTTTTCCCGTTGCTGTGTCAAACTTCAAAAAGCAAATTTTTTTCTTTCATTTTTTGTTAACAATTATTTACGAGTCTGCCAAATTATTCAAATTCCCCATCACAAATAGATATCACAAGTTCAAAACGTTGCTGTGCCATTGTACAATCTGCATAGAGTTTTCGACGGTATGATGACCAATATCTATAACTTTAGACTTGTTATAGATATCTCCAACATATGTCGATATACGATAAATTACAGTATAGTAGATAATACATTGTTGGCTAAGAACTTCCTGAATATTCTACAATTCCGTTCAACTAGACGCATCGCATTTCTTTAATGTTTCCTACATTGTATTCCGTACACGTATCTTTATGAACTCTATACGTTTTTCTTTACGTTGACACGTGAATGATATCTAAGGTTGTAGCGTTACATGTTGCAAATCCTTATATCGTTGCAAAATACATTGTACGGTTTATCGCAAGACCTACTATTTTAGCAAATCCTTTTTTGCCAATGAGATTGCTTTGTGCTCTTTCTTGTTTTATATTTTGTAGCACTTCTAAGCAATTACGTTGCTATCTTCCAATTTCCACTAACAAATTTTGTAACTTCTATGACGGTATTTAATTGTAATTAATTGTTTACTGTAATAGCAGAATTCTGTCAATTTCATTATTATTTAAAATGTTCCTTTGGAGGAAGACTCACTTACTTGCAAAATTTAATGAGAAATAAAAGAATGAAATTTTGGGTAGACTTGTACTCCATTAGTTTACTTTCAAAATACCTCAACAGTAATTAATAAAAAAATGTAATAGGATTCCTTGTATAACTTTAGATTTTCTTCTATAATTTTCATAATTTATTACAGCGATTTTCCATATGCTTTGCATGACACGTATAACTTATAAAATATAAAATTTAGAAAATATAAACTTGTAAAACTTATATAAATATTAAGTATGTTCTGTATCAATTGTAATGCCAGACCAATAAAAGTGTGTCAAAAAAAAAAAAAAAGAAAAAGAGAAGAATGGGAAATGCAAACGAACAATGGAAAAGGGTAGGATATCTCTTGTAAATATAACACAGCCCCTATACGTAATCTGCTGTTTCAGTGATCGTGCTTTTACATATGAGAATCGTTTACAATTAATTGCAACCCGTTAGCATGAAATAATTACATAACCATACAGAATGATTTATACAGAATACTGCATGAGCAACGTTAATTAGCAATGAAGTTAGAAAAATTTACCGAATGGACAAATTGTAAGGTACAAATTAAATAAATAAATACAAAATATATATTTGTAGCGGCACACGAGTTACAGAACGATTCGAATCGAGGGTGATTCATGTTGTTTTGCCTCGGAGTATTAACACCATTACGATGTACGCGACGAGTATATCGAGTGACATTGAGCGAACGACAATTAACTCTGTATTCTATACTTAGGTTAATTTTAAATACATAGTTGATAATATCAAATATCAACTTGTCTAGCTATTATATAAAACAACATGTTTAAAGTCCATCACATATCAACCACTACCAGCTTAATTAAAGAACAGTTGTTTAACCTCTGGAGAAATCGTATTATCTAAAATATAGAAAGTCCTAGAAATCAGATAACCAAATTTAATTACCTGCAAAACTGGATGCATAATCACATACGACCGCAATATTATAAAAATAGGAGGATCACACAAAAATATTTCTTACGAAATCAAAATTAAGAACAATTCATACAGTTTCGAAGAAACAGACATTGCAACATTAGAGAAAATATTAGAAACGGCTCCAAAGATGACTCACAACTTTAAACCAATGCATAGCCAACCTCAATATGTAACAAACACGAGTCAATACTTTCACAATTAAAGGTACGAGTACGATTTTCATTAACAGAAATTAACATGGTCTCACCCTCGGCCAGTATAAATAAACGGACGCAACCGAAAAGAGTTTAATTACCTAGAGTTATCAACCAGTTATCTATCGAGTATTTATCAGCGATCTTACATTCCGACTTATACACTGTACGAGCGTCTATTAGCCTTATAGTAATTTATTTAATTATTTTAAATATATTCGACAGTTTCAACAATGAACAATCTCGTCTAATACATTTCACGATGAAACATCCTCTACAAAAATCCTCTACAACAATATTTCTGAAGTGCGATCGACAATACATATAAAAGAAATGCCAAAAGCAAGAAGGAATCGTAGAGGTAGAGGCTCTAACAGCAGGAAACGTGCAGAACGTTGATTTAAACGTTTGCCGAAAATAGAATAGAAGAAGAAAAAATTGGAGAGGAATTAGGAATAACCACGGAGCAAACTGAAATTAGTTTTTTCCATGAAACTCACCTATAGCCGAACGCGATCTAGGGCCGCATCGCCAATAGTTTAGGATAACGATAATTATCCTCGTTTTATAAACTACGTAGAGAATTAAGATCGGAATTTTGATAATAAACATATAACTAAATAAAATCGAGTAAATTACCAGTTACGAGACATTGAAATTATTTATTTATTCCAAAAATCCTTCCCGCGCTAGTACTCCTACCTATAACAGCTAAGTTGAAATGTGAATTTTATTTACCAGTCGCATTAATACGCTAGTTAACGCTACTCCTACGGTCATATTAACGAATTAGAATATCAAGAATCTGACAGTTTGAAAATTCAAAATAGTGTTGCGCTTTAGAAAGGTGCGACAAATTTTGAATCTATTCCATTCAGTCGTTCGCCTTGTTTCGAAAATAACGAACGAGAGTCGAACTAATTGAAATAGTTTAACGATTATTTCTGGTGGCAGCAACTACCGTTTTGATTCAAGCGTCAATTTGAGAAAGATAAAACCTGAAATCGAGAACAATAAGTAACGGTTACGAATACCGAAGATCAAGACCGGATCGTAACAATAAATGATGACTAGGAAAGATAAAGAATAAATGGAACTCGTTAATAATAATAATGATAATAATATAACGGACTTACTATAGCACCGTAGTAAAGAATTTACGAAGTTTTGTCTTATTGAAGAATAAGTTTTCTTGAATATCATAAAATGCATTTACCTTAAATTTCTGGCAACGAAAATTCTTGAATTTGGTGCAAAATGATAGCTAATAAAATGAATGAAATAAAAGCTTCGAAAAGCAACTAATATTAACAGAAATGGGAATAAGAGAAGGATTGCATACACGAGGATGCGTAAGAGTGCACATAGAAAAATCAAAATAATTGAAAATATAATTAGAACGTGAGAAGAAAATATGGCCCGAAAATTGTATATTATTTATTTAGTAATAAATTTTATTTATTTCTATTACATATATCTATGGAGGATTTAGAAGCCAATTAGTGTAAATCCTACTTTCTCTTAATTTATTGTTAAAAATTTGAATTGATAAATCAATTAACTCGCTACTTTCATGCATATATAATAGATTATGGTATTGACCACGAAATTACTAAGCACAATTATTTCGAGCATAAGCACAAACAATGAGAATCATTTCGAAGTCGTGACAAGTCTAAGCATTATCGTTTGTTATACAAAAAATAATTATACGCTGCTTAACTAAAACATTAAGCAAAAAAGATGAAAACACGTGTATTTTCAGGAAATGGCCTTTTTCCTGCCAGTGAACTTGAATATTTATCTAATGAACAAAACTTATCTAATTATGATAATGGTGAACGAAACGAAAATTAGAAAAAAAAGATAATTACAAGAAAACTGCTGGATAATTTTCCACTTTACGAGATCAACGGTTCATCGATCAATGTTTTTCAAAACTCATTGTACAGGAGCGTTATGTGTATTTTATGTTTCTTCTTTATTATAACCACTTTTAAACTTCATGATTCATGGTATAGTTAAATTGTAGAGTTGGTAGCTATATTTTACAAAAAGATTAAGTGGAGAATTACTTCTTTTATAGATTTACAAAAAATTTTGTACGAAGATTCGGGCTGCCAATATTCCTGTTTGGCACTGTATTAGCATGAACGAACAATCTAACATTGAGTCGACTTGACAAAAATCGAACGACTAGCACAAGCAACTAGCGACTGCTTATTTTCCATAGTTCGGAATATAGTTATGAACATTAGGACGAAATTGTTACCGAAGAAAATACAAAAGTTATGTAGTACAATACAAGATTTCCACAGGTTTTATACATGTTATGTATATAGAAATCAAAAATGTAATAAAAATAAAAAGCAACCTAAAATAAGAATATTAAATATATTTGTTTTCATGACTTACCCCATGTTGTCCGGTTACTGCATTACCCCATCTATTGTTGAACAAATTTTTAGGTCACAATTATTTACACAAAGCTAATACGTTTTATAAATATGTATGTATAAAATATCTATCTACGTTAAATCAATCTCTCTTTAGAGAAACTTAGTAAGTTAATTTTCTAGATCGAAAAATTAAAACTTTCAATAAATTTTTGTTCAACAACGCGCACTCTACTGCGTACCGGATACGAATGACGATTAAACGTTACCGAACTCTACGGCAACTGCTTATATAGTGACGACGACGGAATAGTATTGCTGAGTGATTGGCTATGCTTGGAGTCTATAGGCGGTACCTGTACGCGATCACTGCGCAAAAATTATTTCGTGACATGCTCCCTTCCTCCCACCCTCCTACGTCCGCCTACGTTCCCGCAGCCCCACAGGAACTAAAAGTAGGCTAACGATCTATCCTGTTTTGCGATTAAGTTTTCAGGACAGGAAAAAGGAGAAAAGACAATAACGTATAAAAGTACCGCTTTTGAGCAGCTTAAATTAAATTACAAACTGTAATGTTAAAAATGTAAACCCAACACAAAATATGGTATGACTACGTCGTACCGTGGCGTAACGGTACTTTTGCCAAAACCACTATCAAACAGAAATTCATTGTTTATTGCGAATACACATATGCAATTTATATATTTCTTGGGCAATAAACATTACGTATATGTAAATTCTATAGAACTTAGAATACCAACCGATGGTTTGACCTTCCTTGCTTTAGTCGGTCGAACGATATGAATAGAGCAGGATAGAGAATAAACGGGACTTCGAGAAGGGAAGATTGAACGAAGAAAAAAGTCAGTTAAGAACTGGAAGGAGAAGGAGAAGAGGGATTGGAAGCGGAGAGTTTTGAGGAGATACGGAAGAAGACTTAGAAAATCGATTCTTGATTTTCAGGAATCGATCGCTTGAAAAACATTGATCGCCAAAAATATTACAATATTACATATATATATTTCGTGGCATGCATGTAAAATCTAGACACGGTTCTTTTGTTAGCTTTTCATAATTGTATCACCATTTTAAGATTAATTAAACGAATATTTAATATTGATTTTAATATCGAAAATAACGATTATTATACTACGAATTTTTATACGAATACAGTATGTTAGAATATGTGACACATAAGGTCCGGTCAAATAACGTCAACAAACGAAAGACATTTTTGTACGAAGAAAAACAAAAAAGATATAAAGAATAAAATAGAAATAAAGGCTTTGTTTTCGAGAAAATTGATCTTGCAAATCTGTTTGAAATATGTAAATTTGGTTAGTTACCGACTATGCGGACGGAAGTTATTCTACGTGCAAAACTAAGAGAAATATAGAATAAAATCTTTCCGTATAAAGCTTCATTTCCAAGAAAAACGAATTTCTTCGTGCTCAGTTGATAACGCTGTTCCACACGTATCTAATTTTGCAACCTTCAATAGGTGATTCTTGTAGATTTTTGCGAGTTTCACTCGAATTTGCAAACCGTTTTTTTCTATAACTCACAATTTTCGAAAAAATCAATTTTGAAGGAAATTGCAAGTTTTCAAATTTGGAAATATTTTGTGTTCTTATAATAGTAGCTATTGATTTGCGGCGGGGACGAAAAAATTCTGTGGACTCTCCCGAATAAAACGATATGTATTGCTATTGCATTATGAACATTTAAACGTGTCTAAATAATGATTAGAGCGGAACATTTCTTCTTACATTTCTCAGTTTATTGTAAAATTAAAGATCTAGGAGAAAATTTAACTACAATACGCGATGCAATAAACATTTCTGTCAAGGCAAACATCATCTACCGAATTTCATTTGCAATGTAGAAGCATAACTCACGATGTTTCGTCCGCCATCCGGTAGAACGGAACCGCTAAATGCACGCAGTTTTACTTCCATCGAAAGTATTAGCATTATCAAGATTTTTAGATTTCTTATATCGCTGCTCGGCATTGATAGTGGCACGACTAAAAAGAATTTCGAATTTGCTTTTATTGAATAGCAAATCTACATTATGCTTATCTTCCGATCATATAAAACGGTAAATTTAAAATATCGTCGGTTTTGCGCCACAAGACAGAATTATTACGTATCGCCTTGACCTTAGTTTTATAACAATATTTTCATACCTTCAGTTGTTTGCGACGCTATAAGTGGAAGGTCATACTGTTTTCGCGAATAATGGTATATCTTGTGTTTAGTCAGCCTTATAATGTTATTGAAATGACTCGTTGAAAATCTCTTCGTAAATTTTAAAAAGTCTCTCCTCTAGAATTTACCTTTTTACGAATTGCACCACTATCAATGCCAAGCAGCGATATACGGTTTGAATATCTTTCTAATTCTGTCTTATCGAGCGGCAAATATTTACTGAAAAATATTCCGTCAATTTTCGAAGTTTATTTTCAAACTCTTCTTTCTCATTTATTTAAAAATTCCCTTTTTCGAACTCTGCATTCGAATCTCTCCGACGCTTTGAAATTTCACAAATAATAATTTGTCACGACACTCGTAGTTTTCTGACAGTTCTGAGGTAAGTACTAAGGATCATAGTCCTTTTACCAGAAGGTTCGTCTTCTTCTCTGCTCCGTGGCTGGTTCTTTCTAGAGCATCTTTCAGCCAGTTTCAGAGTTTTTTTGGACATTTTCTCTGGAAAGTGTTCTGAAATTGTGTATCCATTTGAGAGTTTAAGTTACAAAAATTTACCAAATGTCCAGCTGGATAAATTGTAAGGTACAAATTAAATAATAAAAAAAAATTGAGAGGAGCTTGAAAGCTTGCTATCACACAGTATTCTCAGAACCGTCCATTTGAGATTCTGTTCTGCAGTTTGTTTCGAAATACAAGTGAGGTGAGATAGCGACTCAACGAAAGGCTTTGTGCTCTTATTGCTTGATATAAAAACCCTCCCAAGTCAGTACTCGACATTCCATTCTGTTCGGTTATAACATTCTGTGTCGTTACTCCGTCAATTTTTAATAAATTTTGTAATAACGATCATAATTGAAATACAAATCTCTCACCTCCCGTGCGGAACGTGAAATAATTTCGAATCGACGTGACAACAGGAAAGGACATTACCAAAAAATTAACCTTGATCTGTAACTCTAGCTGAAAGTTACAAGAAACAGCAATAAAAGTCTACTTATAACTCTTTTGTTTCTAGATCTTGTGACCCAAAGACAACATTCATATTGAAGGACACAATAATATAGACCTCTCTTTTTCGTTAACTTTTTTTGCTTCGCTAAGTTCTATTTTTACCGTAACAGCGGTGTCTAGGTCACGAGTATACAAAAGAAAAAGATGTAGAGTTTTTCTAGAAGTAAAAACTTCAACATGGACAAAGCATTACATGGTAAATAATTTTTTTAATAAACCATGTTTCTATATTACTTTTATAACAGTTTAATAGACTTATTATTGTTGAGAATTGTGGATATTAGCCGCCGAAATAAACATATAGCAACACTCACATTACACATAAAAATGATATTAAAATAGTTTCATATTTTTCTAATATGTGATTTACAAGATATTCGTAAATACTCATTGCACATGTTTCACCACTCTTTCTGTCTCACCATCTTTTTCACCATTCTTCTGTTCTACGAGACGTTGTGCACGCACATACTCTCACACACACTCATACTCACATATGTGTGTCACGCGGCTAATCCAGTGTAGCACACAAAATTACACATATCTCAAAACTTTCCTACTAACTTACCTCGTAAGTACTCAAATAAGAGTTGTTCGGAATTTTGGTGGTAGGAAACACATCATTCGCATACGAAGAATTATCCACTACCATAAACTGATAGGAATTGAGGCGAGTTTCGTCTGTATAGCAAAAAATACGACCACTGAGACAGCACTGGTGGAGCAGATGGAATAAAGAATATCTGAACCAACTAATGACTAGAAAAAAATTACATCAGCATGGCGCAACATATTCCAAGGAAAGCATGATGGTCGTATCAAGGGACGACAACACGACAATACCAGTATTCGCCCTAAGTAACCTCCTATCTACTCATAACAGCAAATGAAGTAATTCGTCATTCGGCTTGCCGATATTTTTGACTTTGCGAATTATTTTCCGACTAAATTTAATGCATTGTTACATTTCATTTTATAAAGTACGGAAATTCACGATCAAATACGACATACAATCAATCAATTCTAATAATTAATAATTATCATGCCATTTTACATATTCATCATTTCGAAACGCGAAACAAAGTATTGAACCTGCTCTAGGAATACGAGAGAAATTTATGATAAATCCATTTTGTTACTTAACTTTATTAGTTTGCATAACGAACGATTGAATATATTTAAATCTGTATTTAATAGCAAATTTAGACCACGATGAATAATGTTCGATTATGTTTGTTACGTATAATACTTGTATTATTATGATCAACTTCCTGGTTTGACAATGAAAGAGGAAACAAGAGAAAAAAGGAATATGGTTGTGTAAATGAAACAAGCAAGCGTGTGCAGTATGTACGGCTTCCTATTAGTCTAACTGTTCAATGAATGTATATTAAGATGCGTACGATAATTTTATATACCCACTTGCGTTGTAATAGTCGACTTTCTATCAACAAGTTGGGAAAACCCATCGACGAATGCAAAACTCTGTATAAAAGATACAGTATGTGCATAAATGTTGGAATGTAAGATGTTCATTATACATTCACACACTTGTAAACACGCGTCTGTACAACGTAGACTTTTTAAGCGTGATAAATAAATAGACTTTTTAAGCGTTAAAGTTTCGTTGTGAATAGCTGTCCGCATGGATTTTATCCTTTTTTTACGTTCCGCAACATCTTCTATAGCCTCTCCTGATCTTAAACTATACATACTAGAATTTCTCACAGAAAGTCACCTTTTGGTTATTAAAAGCAATAATTCACTGTGTAACATCTCCTGATATCCTATTGAAATGGTATGTCGTGATAGGTGTAGAAGGAATGCTCAGATGTTTCAACAAAAAAACGTTTATTAATTTTGTAACAACTAACAACAAACAACAATTAACAACAATTAACAATTACCAATTAGCAACGCTTAGTAACGATCAATGCTTGACGCAGGTTATAGGAAGTCGAGCGCTCGTTTCGCGTAATCCATCGCACCTCGCAGCTCGGGGCAGACGGACTGAATCTCTTTGATTCAAAAGCCACGCCGATTCTTTTCTTTGTTGGCCATCGATATCGCTCGCGTTTGTTAGAAGTCCGCGACGACTGCCGCGTGTGCGGTCTCCCGAAAATTCGGCGAAGGAGCCGTAGCGATATCGATGACACCTAAGGCTTGTCGGCATAGCGCTTTTAAGATAAAGCGCTTTGTGCCGCGAAACCGTTGGAAATTTCCGAGGTCGAGTGCCGCCACACTATAATCTTCAATTTACCCTTTAATTTAAAACAATATCATTTAACATGTCAAGGCATGACCAGTGGTTTCTTGAGAATATTCAGAAAACAATACAGAAAATGTGTTTGCGTTTATAATTATCCACAGCACTGTATTATGTACTATTTATTACACCTTGCATCTCCTATTACAGTTTAAAGGCATATAAAGGTATTACAGTACATTAAACAGTAAATTTTATATACAGGTAGATATTTTTAAATTACCGAAATTGCAATCCAAAGCACTGTAAAATCTTCAGATTCTCAAAACTGGAAACTCATGAACTCTCGGAATGCCTATTTTTTTCTTCGTTGTTCCGTAGCGACGCATGAATCAGAAGACGATTCGAATCGAGAGCGACACGTGTTGTTGTTTTGCCTCGGGGCATTGACAATGTTTCGATGTACGAAATATAAAAGTAAATGAACTCCAGACAAAACAGTAATCAACCGGAATCGAATTCAAATTTTCCGGTACTCGGTAACATTCGTATTTTTATGCATAATAATTAATGAAACAATAGGAACATAATTTTGGCAAATTTAGCACAATAAGGCATTATAGATATTAGTGCAAAGCCCAAACACGACTGCTTATCCCAAAAAGCCAATATCAAAATATTAAACAGAAATATTAAATTTTCAAACGATAATAAGTAATCTTTAATAATATTAATAATAAAACAACGAAACATGCTTTGACATTCTCTGAAAAGTTATTATTAAAATCTTCACTTTCGTGAAATAGAATTAATAATAAAAATATAAGAAGTGAAAATATAAAAATGAAAATGAATAAATAAACTGAGGCAAATAAATTAATAAAACTCTTTCAACATATTGAAAAATGTAAGTTAAATACATATAAAAATTAATGTTTTAAGGAATGTCAAATTAAGAACACTGATTGAAAATTTAGTTTCTATTAAAAGATTTTAATTCGCACATTTAGAAGATATCTGCGTGCATCTCTAACTGGCCAGTATGTACAGTATTCATTTAATCATTTAATAGAGCATCTAAAAAAAATTGATAATAATTTAAACAAAACACCGTGGTAATCTCGGCCATAAATGCGTGTAAATAACGTTAAAATAATGTAAAATAATAAAATAATGTAAAAATGCTACATAATGTATATTTAATTAAATACTAATGTATTTTAATTTGCATAAAATGTGTTTCTTTCCAATTTTCGGATTGCAAAAATTCAGATTTTTTATTAGCATCATCTATTATGGTTTTCATTATCAAATACATATCAATGAACGAGATAATTCCTTCTTCTGCGACAGAATGAGATACATAAGTATATAACTAAATTTTAATGAAATTATCAACAACACAGTTGAATAAGTAATCGAAGATTTGCAGTTCATTTTGGATTTCAAAGGAAATTTCTTTTAAAACGAAATAAATTTGGCAATTTTGTAAATATGTGTTTTAATCTAATATCTTTTCCTGCATGAATTACTTCATCATATGACGTAAGATAATTACAATAAGATAGAGCCTATAATTTCCAAGTCGTATCTGTAATTTTTCAGTCGTAAATTATCTTACTAGGAAACGAGATACATAAATTTTTTGAAAACAAAGTGATAAAAAAACTGTAATACTTTGATGGAGAGCTTTAAGAGTATCGTGGCGGCACTCGAGGACGGAACTTTCCAACGGCTTCGCGACACAAAGCGCTATACCTTCAAAGCGTAAGGCCGACGTGCCTAATGTACCAATCGATATCCCTACGGTTCTTTCGCCGAATATTCGGAAGAATGCATACGCGGCAACCGCCGCGGTACATCTAATAAACGCGTGTGTAGTAGGGATATCGAAGGGCAAAAGAGTCATTCTGCCCCAAGTGCGAAAGGTTCAACATCATAGCGAAGCAAATGTCACGACCGGCATACTTCAAATCCGATGGACCGATGATGGAGATAGAGATGTGGCGGCCTTGGCGACAATGTATATCGCCGAAGTGCCTAATGAGTCATCTGTATCCTAACGGTCCTTCCACCGAATGTCCTAGAAGTGTCACAACGGTCACGTACGCCTACAGGGTAGTGGGGATATTGAGGGATGACAAACAAAGAAGAAACAGATGTTACCGAAAGTCAAATTGTAAGAGCTTCAGTCTTGGAAAGTCACGGCTGGAGCTCAGAACAAAATCGCAGTCAGTGTAAATTCAGAAATAAATTCTCTCGTTTTTTTTGTTATCTTAATTTTTTCTTTTCGTTCGAGCCTCCTGCTTTTTATTTTACGTGACATTTTTTGGCGATCCTGCCAGGATAGTGAAAAGTGTTTGTTCGGAAACCAAAAGACATTCATCATCTACGGAAGATAGAATTATTTGGGACTACGGTCATCCGCAACAACGAAGTAACTATCACGAACCGAGTGAAGTGACAAAGGAAGGTAAACTGGATTCCTTCGTACGTTACCGTGAAAGAAAATCTAGCTTCAGTAGCCAAGACTCATTTTCGCCCGAAAGCAGGAAGATGTCTAAGACAAACGAATCTCAAACTTCTACCTCAACGGATCCAACGTTGCGAACAATATTGGATAGCATTCAAAAACAGCAAGAGAGTATTGCCCGTTTACAAGAGGATATATTACGTTTGTCTATGCAAAGTGACGAAACAAATAGATACTGGGTAACAGAATTCGGAAATATTAGGAGAACCGTCGCAGAGCTACGGACTGGGTTCGGATCCCTTGCGACCGATGATTCTGGTTCCATCATTACTGAAGGCAACGAAAGTGAATCGACGGCGATTAATCGCACCGGGAGTACGGTTAGGGCACGCGAATCGACCGGGTTAACGATTCCAGGCATTCCACCTGCGCACATCGACACCGAACAACCCGAGGTTGAAGAAAGAGGCTATTTTCCACCCGCTCTTTCCACTCTGCGAGTTAAGGATGCAATACGTTGTATTCCAATGCTCAACGGAGACGATGATGTAGGTGTGGAAGAATTTATCAAAGAAGTGAGCAGTATGAAAGACCGTTGCATGGAGCAAGATTTATTGCTAAAAGCAATAAAGGTAGAAAAAATAGTAGGAAAAGCGGCTCAAAGTATCCGCAACATCCCCATTGAGTGCTACAGTGATCTGTACAACGCACTGAGGAACAATGTGGCAGCTCAAGTGACTTCGGAAGAATATCGGGAACAATTAAAAGAGTTGAGACAGGGACGAGAAGAATCAGTGCAGAGTTTTAATATTCGGTTCAGAAGAATACTCAACCGTTTACTGTACGCAGTAACCAACGAGTACCCACAACCACTTCTACGCAAGCTAATGATCGAAGAAACTACAAAGAAGGTTGTCCGTGTGTACCTAAAGGGACTCAGGCGCGACATAGGCCGAACATTATTAATCATTGAACCCGTGAATCTTGAAGAAGCTGAAAAGAAAGCAGCCGACTTAGAACGCTATTCACGAGAAGAACGGCAAGCCAATTGGTCAAGTAATCGCTTGCCTTTCGCTAGTAATCGCCTCAACAATCAATCAATGCAGGTAAGACGATCTGATACACTATCTAGATCGCCTAACGCACTAGTAGCTCAGAAACCTACCACATTTGACCGAGTAGAGAATAGGCCACCCGCTGAACGCGCGCAAATGAAGTGTTTCAAATGCAGAAATCTGGGACACATGGCCAGCAAATGCCAAAATTTTCTACAACCGAGCCAGCACGACCGACCACCCGCAAGAATTCAAGCAGTCCAGGAAAGGGACGAAACACGAGAAGTAACATCGAACCAGAGTATAGACGAACCGCGCGAAACATACGAGTCAACATCACCACAGGAAGATTACTCACAATACCTTTGTCAACCCGAACCACAGAGCGAGTATTTCTGGTCGACACGGGAGCAGGGATAAACCTAGTGAAACGTAACAAAACTGTCAACGCGATGCAAATAGGGCCTAGACAAAAATTTTCTATGGGACGAGACAAATACGAAACGAACGAATACGTAACGAAAAGAATTTTTGGACAAGACCACATCTTTCACATAGTACCGGACAACTTCCCAATCATCGAAGACGGAATCATTGGGCTACCATGTTTAGAGAAGTATAACTATTCAATATCCAATGACAGAATCCGACTAAATGACAAAACCATTTTATTTCAGAAACCAATACAATTAACTCCTGGAGAAAACAGAGTTCAAACAATCTATCTGGAAGGCAAACCAACTAAAGTATGTTTTATCAACACTGGTGAGCAAAACATTGAAATTTCTAATAATATTCAAAATTCCCATGATGTTTCCAACGTATCAAAACTAAAAAGCCTAGTGAGAACAGATCACATTGAAAAGCCAATCCGCGAATCCATAGAAAAGATTATTCTCCACTACGTTGACATCTTTAATTTAGAAACCGACCTTTTGCCCTGTACTAATTTAACCCAGCACACAATTTCATTAACCAAAGATAAAATCATTAACACACGATCGTATAGACCACCGGAATGTCATCGAGACGAAATTTCGCGACAAATAGGAGACATGTTAAAGAAAAATATTATAGAAGAATCAGATTCCCCTTATAACTCTCCGGTATGGGTAGTTCCGAAAAAATTAGACGCCTCAGGAAAACAGAAATGGAGGATAGTCATTGATTTTAGGAAACTAAATGAACTCACGGAACAAGACGCTTATCCTTTACCTGGCATAGACGACATTTTGACACAACTAGGAAACGCGAAATTCTTTTCGGCGCTTGATTTATCCTCAGGATTTCATCAAATTCCAATGAACGAGAAATCCAAAAAATATACCGCTTTTTCGACACCGCAAGGCCACTTTCAGTTCAATCGAGTGCCATTCGGTCTTAAAAACGCACCCGCTACTTTTCAAAGATCAATGGACAGAGCCTTAACTGGATTTGTAGGAAAATATTGCCTTGTTTATTTGGACGACATAGTGATATTCGGAAAAACGATTCAAGAACATAATGAAAACCTCGCGATAGTATTTCAGAGACTCAGAGAATCAGGACTTAAATTGCAACCGGATAAGTGCGAATTCGTAAAACCGGAACTAGAATACTTAGGCCACGTAGTTTCAGCCGAAGGAGTTAAACCAAACTCCAAGAAATTAGACGCTGTAAAAAACTTTCGATTACCCCGCAATGCCATAGACGTTAAATCATTCTTAGGTTTAGCAGGTTATTACCGCAAATTTATTCGGAATTTTTCTAAAATCGCGAAAAGCCTTACAGACTTAACAAAAAAGGACACACCATTCCATTGGACTGACAAACACCAGACTAGCTTTGATACTTTAAAGGACAAACTCTGTAATTCCCCAATACTAGCTTATCCAGACTTTAACAAAACCTTTACCCTAACCACCGACGCAAGTAACGAAGGTCTAGGAGCAATTCTGTCACAAAACGGTCATCCTTGCTGTTACATTTCAAGGACACTAAACCCATCCGAACGAAACTATACCACGGCAGAAAAGGAACTCTTGGCCATCGTATGGGCCGTGAAAAGACTTAGGCAATACTTGTTAGGACGACGCTTCATTATTCGAACCGACCACCAAGCTCTTAAGTGGCTACACAATTGCAAAGACCCCTCTAGTCGACTGATTCGTTGGAGACCTAGACTCGAAGAATACAACTATGAAATCGAATACACGAAGGGTAAAGATAATACAGCTGCAGACGCCTTATCTAGGGTTCACGCGGTAACTCGCAACGAAATAGTTAATCTCGACCTATTAATTGACCACACTAATTCATTCAACGAATGGAAAAACAACAACGAGAACCCGAAACTCTTAGAAATTAAACCGAATGATCAAACATTTTACCAATTAACTCGAAACGATTTAGGAGAATACGACGAGACACTTTGGATCAGAAAACTTTACAAAATTCTTAAAAATACAACAAAAATCGGCATAGGAAATAACGATTTCACTGAATTAGAGAAAACACAGATTAAACTCATGCTAATATATTTCAACGACACATACAAGGAAATTACTTATGCGCCCAACCCCATCTTAAAACTAGACGAAAGCGAAATACTACAAGCAATAAAGGAAAACCATAACGACACCGTAGGACATTTAGGGATACAGAAAACGTATCAACGGATTAAGGATAAGTTCAAAATCCCCGGCCTTTTGAAAGAGTAGAAAACTTCGTGAAGACATGCGACACATGTCAAAAGGAGAAACTAACACGTATCAGACCCAAAGAGTCCCCACAGATCTCAGACACACCACTTCACCCTAACGACAAAATCGCTATGGACATCATAGGACCGATGACGAAAACCAAACGCGGAAATCAATATATACTTTCAATTCACGACGAACTTACGAAATATCTGATCCTTGTTCCCCTTAAAACGCAACGATCTGAATCTATAATTAACGCGCTCATTGAGCACTATATTTACATATTTTCGGCACCAAAGACGATTCTGACAGATCAAGGACAAAATTTTGTTAGCGATTTAATGACGAAATTTGAAGAGGCCTTTAAAATTAAACACGTCAAAACAACTGCATTTCACCCACAGAGTAACGGATCCCTCGAAAGAACACATGCCTCGGTTAAAGATTTAATTCGTACTGCGTTACACGACAATGACAAAGAATGGGACGAAGTACTTAATTTCATTTGTTTAGGATACAACACTGCAAAACATGAAGGAACAGGATTCTCCCCCTTCGAATTGACTTTTGGGCGAAAAGCGAACTTACCTTCCGCAATATCCAAATTCCCCACATTTACCTATGACGATATGTACTCACTTTGGCAAAAACAGTTAAATAAATATTGGGAAACAGCTCACAAAACACTTATTCAAAATAAGCAACGCTACAAGCGAGACCAAGAAAGAAAGATTGTTAAAACTCAGACCGTGTTTAGGAAAGGAGACTTTGTTTTAATTCACAATGACCATAAAAGAGATAAGTTGGACATTGAATGGTTAGGACCCTATAGAATCAACGATGTGAAAACTCCTTACTACATTATATCTATCGATAATATTAAGAAAAAGATACATGGTAACCGATTGAAAACGTACTTTTTCCAGGATAATGCTGACCCTAGCACTAGTAACAATACCCTTGGTTAGTTGTCTTAAATTCACAGGATAGGAATTACGATTTATAAACAAATCCAACCAATTCTACTACGATCTTAGAGGACCAAGATCAATCTAAACTGAGGGGTATGTCACGACCGGCATACTTCAAATCCGATGGACCGATGATGGAGATAGAGATGTGGCGGCCTTGGCGACAATGTATATCGCCGAAGTGCCTAATGAGTCATCTGTATCCTAACGGTCTTTCCACCGAATGTCCTAGAAGTGTCACAACGGTCACGTACGCCTACAGGGTAGTGGGGATATTGAGGGATGACAAACAAAGAAGAAACAGATGTTACCGAAATTCAAATTGTAAGAGCTTCAGTCTTGGAAAGTCACGGCTGGAGCTCAGAACAAAATCGCAGTCAGTGTAAATTCAGAAATAAATTCTCTCGTTTTTTTTGTTATCTTAATTTTTTCTTTTCGTTCGAGCCTCCTGCTTTTTATTTTACGTGACACAAACACGAGCCGAGATACGCGATTGTAAACTCTCGATGGTTAATCATAAGTGTGGATCGTAGAAATTGTTGACTGGTGATTGTTAATAGAAATAAACTTTTTGTTGAACATCTGAGTATTCCTTCCGCACCTATCACGACATACCACCTCAGTATCTAATGTTAAATGATCATTTGTCTCTAAATTTAGCAAGAATTAAATTTTTTCACATTACAAATTTCTTTAAAAACTCATATATAAAGTAATTGAACATCGGTTTACAAATTTTGCTTCTTACTCTGTTTTCTTTCGCACTACTTGCAATATCTGTAATGCAAAATATTTCTAGAAAATGAGCTGTATAACAATAATTGTAATCTTCCAATTGATACTATTGGACATTGATGAAAAATATTATTGACGAGAAGGAGTTTTCGTCGGTCAAAATTATTAGGATATGATTTATAGTTTAATTTATTCGCTTTCCTGATGCTTAAATCTTTTCGAGATCCGCACATAATCGTACGAAATCGTACGTAATCTGCACGTAAATCGTAGAAAATCATTAAATATAATTTCTAGTTATTAGTTCCTCCATATAGTAGTCGATGAATATGAATATTTTATTTAAATTTGTTATATTTAACCAGCTACTTCTTACGCGTATTTTTCGTTGCATGCACGAAATCGAAGGAAAGAAAAATAATTTTATTAGATTCTGAAGGATTAGGAAAACCTATTTTTCCATTGCTTTCCATCGTTTTTGATGATATAGTAACGAGATAATGTTCATTTTTTACATCATTATAAGGTGTAGTGGCTATCAGGTCTGTAAATATGAAACCGGAATTTGCCTATAGATGGCCCTAGCTGATAATGTAGTTATCACTAAACTGTGTCATTAATGCCAAAAGTCTTTGTTGACATCTCACAAACATTTTCGACCCAGAACAATACAAGTTTCATACAACAGCATATTTTGTAATAGCGTCAAACATGTCGAATTTTGAGCCTGGAAACTACGATTTGCGGACAGCATTGATTTTCCGTTACCATTTGAAGAAAACTGCTGCAGAATCGCATCGAATGCTTGTCGAAGCTTACGGTGAGCATGCTCTTGGTAAATCACAGTGCTTTGAATGGTTTAAAAAATTCAGAAGTGGCAATTGTGACGTGAGCAACGAAGAACGTGGAAAACCACCGGAAAAATTTCAAGACAGCGAATTGCAAGCATCGTTGGATGAGGATGACGCTCAAACGCTACAACAACTCGCTGATCAATTAAACGTGACACGAGAAGCCGTCTCCATACGTATGAAAGCCATGGGAAAGATCCGGAAGGTGGGAAAATGCGTTCCACATGAACTGAATGAAAGACAGCAGGAAAACCGAGAAACCACTTGCGAAATGCTGCTCGCCAGATACAAAAGAAAGTCATTTCTCCACCGAATTGTGACTGGCGATGAAAAGTGGATATATTTTGAGAATCCTAAGTGTAAAAGATCATGGGTAGCTCCAGGCGAACCACCGACATCGACTACAAGACCAAATCGCTATGGACGGAAGACAATGCTCTGTGTTTGGTGGGATCAGAAGGGTGTGATCAATTATGAGCTGTTAAAACCTGGCGAAACCGTTAATACCGAGCGCTAACGACAACAAATGATCGATTTGAATCAAGCTTTGCGTAAAAAACGACCAGAATATCAAAAAAGGCAACACAAAGTAATTTTGCTTCATTATAATGCACCATCGCATACAGCAAAACCGGTCAAGTAAACGATCGAAGCGTTCAGTTGAGAAATACCTTCGCACGCGGCTTACTCGCCAGACTTGGCTTCGTCCGATTACTATTTATTTGCATCGATGGAACACGCGCTTTCTGACCAGCACTTCACTTCTTACGAAAATGTACGAAAATAGCTCGATGACTGGTTTGCCTCAAAAGAGCGACAGTTTTTTTGGCGTGGCATCCATCAATTGCCAAACAGGTGGGAAAAATGTATAGCTAGCGATGGGCAATACTTCGAATAAAATATTTTTAATCATTTTCATACAATAAACGTGTATTTTCTATACAAAAATTCCGGTTTCATATTTACATACCTGCTATATTAGATGAAAGATGTCGTAACCACCGTTATAAGGTAAAATAAAAAACTTCTTATTAAATTGTATCGAGCCGATGGTTAGCTATATAACGAAAGGTCCATAATAATAGTACACGAACAGTATCTATTTTTCTATTTTTATTTCTCTTATTTCATCTATTACCATTTCAACATTTTTGATGCAAGCGAATTCAATTGATTATCAATGCTCATATCGAGTTGAGTGCATTTGTTCTCGTCGCCCTATTCGAGTATACTTGTGTGTTAACGGGGCGAGACATAGACAAGGTAACGTGCAGATAGTCCTGTTCACCAGTTTTTAAGTTAACTTATCTTGTCCTATATTTCAATGCGAATCTTCACTTTCTAGCAGTATGCAGTGGGTAAGTGAGTGTTACATAGAACAAAATAGGGGCCAGATAAGACAACGATCTATCAACTATCCTACGAGAAGATAATAACAAAAGAGGACGAGAAGGAGAAACAAAGAGGACGGTATGGAAAATTAGTGACTTTCAAATATCTGCAGAAAATAGATACATGTTATTGTGTGACAATGATGACACTGATACGAGATGAGAAACGAAGACGCGATGACGACCGAAGGGAAAAGGAAAAAGCCAAAAAGCGACAAATTAGTGTGTTACAGGATAAGACGCGAATGTCCGAAACACAGTATATAAACAATGCTCGTATAATACGATATTTACAATGTGATAGGAAAATAGAATCAAGTAGCAAGTCGATTTTCTTCTTCAACGTGTTACCTGAATTGCCATGCCACTGCAAGGAATAGCCAACAAACCAACAACATGTAACATCGAAGATTATAATTGATGGAAATGTGTATACAATCTGTGTATACAAGCTTCAGGCAACTCCTACGTTAATGTAATATATAATATACTTATGTATTTGTCATAGAAGTAAAAATTTTAAACGTCCTTGTTGTTTCTCTCTTTCTCCATACTTTTGTTTATACATTCAAGTACATTTGTGTGCTTCTTCTAAAACATTGTGTAGCATATAATCATAATTTCGTA
Organism: Bombus affinis; assembly: GCF_024516045.1. NCBI lineage: Eukaryota > Metazoa > Arthropoda > Insecta > Hymenoptera > Apidae > Bombus > Bombus affinis. Next base: position 1,411,697 of record NC_066361.1, on the reverse strand, counting down.
TACATTATACACAGAACTATGAGCTATAATTCATGAACTGCGCAGCAGATATGGCGCATGATTAAAAGAAAATCATGCCCATATTCTGTTTTAAAGTGGAATATAAGATAGTTTAATATAGAAAAATAGTTAGAAAAATAAAAATACTACAGAAGAAACAGTACTAGATTTCGAGGGTTTCACTAATATACCAACCTTTGTCGTTTGTATTGTTATCGACACTGCAGCCGTTTATTCGTTTGCTTGGTGTCTTTGACATTTGGCGTTCGTTGCGATATTTATAAATTGGAATGCCTTGTGAAAATAACTTCCCGATACATGAAAGGCAATGACAGATGATCTTCGTCTTGAAGATAGAGGATATGGTTATATTGCAAAAGTTCTGAATCGATGCAAGAGTGCAATTGCTGATTATGTCAAAGAAGATGTAATCATGGAGCAAAAAAGAGGCTAGGGTGGTCGAGAAAATTATTTGCACGAGACGAACGAATGCTGAGAATAACATCTAATTCATCTGTCATTGATGAATATTAACCCTTTCAGTGCTACGGACACATATATGCGAAAGCTATCTATGTCAACTGAGGACGCATGTGTACGTTTATCAATTTTGTCGACTTGCCCCGCGTTTGATATACTTTCATCAGCGTATGAAAAGATACATGTGCACTCCTGAGTAACGACAATAAACAAAAAGAATGAAAGTCCGTTCATCTTCTGCATATTTCCCGAAGAGTCGTAAATCTTATCACACCGCGAGAGTTTTTTTATTTTAACTGTCCAGCCTTCTGGAGTCACTTTTTATTTTTAATACCGTAAAAAATTCGAAGTAATTTTGAAGAATGTATTACAAGGGACGAAAGTTAAACAGATGAAGATTACAATTCATCGGTGGCTGAATATGTCCAAAGCAATATAAATAATACATTAACTGCACATAGAAATAAAAAAAGAAAACGGCGCAGAACATTGAGTGTCACTTCGGAGAAGGAAGATCCAGATTCAACTCAAAACATCGAGAATTCTGAATGGACGAGAATATCTTGCGATTAAAAAAGAATTTGACGCTCGTATTACATATCTTTGATGACAAAAATTCTGGAGAGAAAGGGCGTTCGAATGCACAGTCAACATTCATTTTCATGCTTTTCGAATCTTTTTCTCGGAAAAATTGGTCTCTCAAATTGCCGGACGGACGAATTACAATTACAAATATGAAAAGATCATAAAGCATCTAAAATGCATTCGAGTTTGAACAATTGGTAGGATGCTTCAGTCTGTGAAATGTACGGATTTTCATCTATTGCGATGCTAATGCCGAGGAGTAAGGAAACTCTTTTTGAGCATTTGGAGCATTGGTTCCCCGATTAAATGCTGAAAACCGATATATACCGAAAAATAATGGTTCGAGACAGGTGAATGTTATTATGACAAATGTTACACTTCAATGATAACAACATAATAATTAATGACCCAACAATAAAAATAAGACCAGTGGTCGACAAGTTGAAGAAATCCTTTTCGCGATCATTTACACCATATGAAAACTTGTGCATTGATGAACACCTTTCAGTATACGAAGGCAGATGTTATGTTGAACAATTTATACCATCTAAGAGAAGGTTTTGCATCAAGATGGGAATAGGAGACGGGTATGGGTTCTCAGAGCGTAGGATCACGCCCTAAGAAACACCGATGGCTCTGATATTCTCCTATAGCTGGGAGATGGTTGGTCGGTGCCTTTGGCACCCATCAGTTTGCCAAATATGTGGCATATCTAACCGTATTTGTCAGGACCACTCACCTCACCTTCTCGTGGGGCTCCCTGTCACCATGCGCCGGTTCGGCCCGGTGCGGGGTGCGAAAGAGTGAATGGTACCGGGACTGGAACTTCTGTCGACGACTAGGCACAAAATACATTTACAAACATGGACATGTCAAAAAAAATAGAAAGTAACGTTTACGGTGCAAGGGGGGATACCCCAGTATCGGCACAACCGCGGGTTGTAAAGCGGATTCCACTGCGTCGTAGCAACCGTGCAACCGTGCATCGAGCAACCGTGGCAACTTGGAAAAACAAGACGAATACAATGGGAAGGAGGAGCTATGAGGGCGAGGAAGGCGGAGTGCATGCATTAAAACGGGATGGTAAGAAGGAGAAGTCTAAGGTTCTCTTGGACATTAAACTAAGTGACAACGTATCTATCACTGTTGTACCGAATCCGAAAGGAAAACAGAAGAAAGATGGGTTCAGCCCATTTGAACCAAGCAAGAGGCTGCGGAGAAGCCCGATTGTAAGCGGGAAAATGCAGGCGGATGTTGGCGAAGTATTGTTTGGTATTGGGGATAGTGATCAGAGTACGCCGATTACAGTGAGAAATGATAAAGGGGGCAGATATCTGGCGAGGAGAGTGGTCGAAAGAAGTACGCGCGCTACATATGGTAAATTGTTGCCTGCAGGCAGTGAGGCGGAGGATATCGACGCTCAGAATAGTGAGGTCGAGGGAGAACAAATAATGTTCACGATGAGTGAAATGAAGGGGTTCACGCAAGCCTTGTCGGGGGCAGTGCAAATGTTGAATGCACTGGTGAAGAAACTGAATCTCGACAAGGAAAAGAACTAGAGAATTAGAGAAATAGGCAATGTGATATAGTGTCGTCGTTGGACCAATTCATTGGTCAGACGAAAAGAAGGAGGAAGATGAATTCTGAGCGAGGAAAAGTAGAATGGGAGAGACGGAATGTAGGGAAGCTGGGTGTAATATGCGCTATGGACGAGAGTAGGGAGAACACGAGTGAAAGGGTAGCGGGCGACTACTCCAAAAGAAAGATAGTGTCCCCCCGGCGAAGGGAGGAAGATCGTAACAGCTAAGGAGCCCAGGAAAGGGGAACTTACACACGCGGACATGTGCGGTAGGTTGGTTGAAAACGAAGAGACTGACAGAGAGAGGAGCTAGGACTCGGAGGGTTGGAGTACGGTTGGCAATAGAAGGAGGGAAAGGAAGGGGCCCTGGAGGTTGCCATCCTCTGGTGCGCGTGCCAATGAAGGGAAGGGGAGAGTAGATGGTAAAGGGTCACTAAATGCGCGGAGTAGGAAAGAGTCGATTTTGATCAAAGTAGAGGAATGCCAGGACTGGATTGAGACGTATAAAAGAATAATGGCCACCGGGAACACGATCGAGGGAGCGACAGATATGAGAAAGCAAGGGCTGGTCATATACTCATCGAGTTTGATAGGAAGATCGTAGTGCGTGAGGTGGGTAAGAAGTTTAAGGCCGCCTTGTGTAATGCAACGGAGGTAGCTGCATTGTAGGTAAGTAGGGCAACCGTGCAGATAAAAAATATTGATCTCCTTACCACCAAGGAGGAGTTGGAGGAAGACATGAGAAGAGAGTGGGGGATAAAGAATGGAGAAAGTGTTGAGGTGAGGGCGTTGAGGATGGCGTCATGGAGTACTCAGGTGGCGGCAGTGGTCCCACGGGAGGAAGTGGCGAGAAGGTTCAGGACTGGCTTGACTATCGCTTCGGCTAGGCTGCTGCCGAATATGCAGCGATGTTTTAAATGCCACATGGTAGGACATATGGTTGCATGGGTTACCCTAACGCTAATTAACCTAATTAACCTAATTAACCTAACGCTATGGGTTACCCTATTCAATGGAAGGCATGCGGCGAGTGAGACATTGGTTAACAAGGAGGGATTGGTCGGCATCAAGGTGGAGCACACGATGTGTATCAGTGGCTATTGTTCCCCCAATGTGAGTAAGCAGGCGTTTGACGGATACATAGGGGAAGTGGAGGTGGTGATAAGGGGCCGTAGGAGAAGAGCTCCGACGCTGTTACTATGCTGACAAGAAACGAGCTGACGCCGATGAGAACGACTGGGATATACTCCTTTGCTAGGAATGGGCGTACAAGCTTCTCAGATATTTTGAGTGCTAATAGACGAATGATTTAGAGTTGGAAAAAGAGTTCTGTTATGGACTGGTACTCTCTGATCACTTGTATTTATTGTATCACGAATTTGCGAGAGATCGTAAGAAGCCAGCGCGGGGTAATTTTAAATATTTGATGAAGAATGTTGATGCGGGAAAATTTCTGAGGAGGTTGGTCGAGAATTCGGATTTTACGGTGAATGACGGGACGACACACGGCGTCCAATTCCAGAATTCTCTGGAAAGTACGCGTGCCATTGAAATGAAAAAGATCTTCCCGCCGCATAACAGGAGAAGTATTAACCACTGGTGGAACGAAGAGTTGTCCGGGTTGAGAACGGCAACTCTGAGATTAAGAAGAGCACAGCGGGCAGTGGCAGCTAGTAGAGGCAATGCTGGCCATATGGTAACCGAGTTCAAGGAGGCAAGGAGGAGGTTAACAAGGGCTATCGAACGCTGCAAGGAGGAAAGGTGGGAGGAGTTTTGTGCAACTCTGGACCAGGATCATATCGAGGTCATATCGAGTCGTAAGAGCTCAAATAGCTCGGAACATAGCGCCGGAGGGTCTTAGTAAGGACAGAGTTTCGAAAATTCTAGAAGACCTTTCCATCACCAGACGAGCGAAGCTGGAAGACGAAGAGCATAGTTCCTGAATCCAGCAGACGCAAGGGAAAGAGCAGCAAGATGTGCGCGTAACGGAGGAGGACCTGCGAACTGCCATTGTGAAATGTGACCCTAGGATGGCTGCGGGCGTGGAAGGGGTTCCTGTGGAGATCGTTAGAGTCATCACGGGACAACGACTTGAACGACTCCTGGATATGTTTAACAGTATAAATAGGTCTAGATGAATTCCGGCGGTTCGGAGTGTGGCGAGGGTGATTCTTCTGCCAAAACCGGTAAGGGATCCGCTGTTGTCATCATCATACAGGCCGATAAGCATTTTGCTGGCGCTGAGTAAGGTCTGGCAGCATGCGTGCAAGATGTTAATCAAAAGGTGCCTAGGGGGGGATCCCTTCCATAGGCAGGCGCAGGGGAACGTTAGATGCGCTGGGTATAGTGTGTGGAATTGCGGATCTATGTCGATATAGAGGACTGGTGTGCTTTTCGGTCGCTCTGGACGTGAAGAACGCACTTAATACGCTCAATTAGAGGAGGGCCTTTGCAGAGATTGGGGAAAGACGGTTATCAGGTCAGCTGTTAAATTTATTGAACGACTATCGTTCGGAAGAGAAAATTGTGATGCACTGCCGGGATGGTACGGTGAGAAGTAGTGTTTATAGGGGAGTGCCTCAGGGGTTTGTATTAGATCCGTTGTTGTGGAACCTTGTGTATGACAGGCTCCGAAAGGTGTTGGATTCGGTTGGCCCCGATGATCACTATGAGGAAGTCGCAGGACATCGGGGGCAGAATACGGGAAACAATGAAGCTGGTCATGGACCGGTGCAAGGATTCGGCATTTCATTTGGCCCAGGAGAAGACTGAGGTCATTCTGCTCACCGGGAAGTGAATTCCAAAGGTTTTTAAATTTGACGTGGGTGGTGGAGAGGTCACCACCAGAAATTCCTGTAGATACCTGGGGGTGCTTTTGGACAATGCCAGGAGATATTCCCCCCCCCCCCCCATCTTGAGCAGGTGTGTGACAAGGCGGAGAGGTTTGTGGGAGCCATTAGGAGTCTGCTGCCATGCGTCAATGGACCCACCGACAGCGTGAGGAAATTGCATTACGGTATCTGGGAATCGGTGGTCTTGTACGCTGCGCCGATATGGGTATCTGTCCTCGGTATGGAGAAGAACAGGAAGATCTTGGAGAGTGCGCAACGGGCGACGTTGATTCTTACATCAACGGCGTACAGGACAATGTCGCATGGGGCATTGTGCGTAGTAGCGGGCAGCATGGCCATTCATATCAAGGACAGGATGCCGTAGAAGAAGTATGAGGCGAAGAAGAGCTTTGGTGTAAATCGGCAGGGCGAGGCATATGACTTGGTGGAGGAGCTGAAGAATCTGATGCAAGAGGCCTAGGACTGGTGGAGTTTAGAATGGACATTCCATAATCTTGGCAACTGGACAAGAAGGTTGACCCCTTGATCTTCGTAAGGACGAAGAAGAGGATTAACCATTATGTGATGCATCTCCTTACTGGCCATGGTATTTTTAACTACTATCGGCATAGGATCGGCAAGGGGAGCCATATTAGTTGCTGGGATTGTGGGGACGACCTGGATGACGCCGAGCATGTGTGCTTCAAGTGCTCCTAATGGATGGTGGAGAGGACTGCGCTCAAATCCGAGGTAGGGCTTGAGTGGAAGATGGGTATTGATCGTCTCTGGCTGAGATTCACGGTATTTTTTACTAGATTGATGAAGTCACGGCAGCTCAAACAGAGGGAAATAGAGATGCGGAGTGGATTGGTTAAAAGACGAAGAGGGAGAGCGGAGTTCGGTTCGCGACGCAGTTGAGAGCGGACGTGTTGGCGGGTCACTCTCGCTAGCTAGGTGCTTGACAATGTTCGATGATACATGCGTGTGAGAATGCAAGCAGGATTGCTAAGGATTGTGGTAAATTACAAGGGAGTGTGAGTGGAATAGTTTTGAGACGATATCGAAGTGTATGTATATGGAGGCGACGAGGATTATAATCTTATGATCGTTTGAGTGAAATTAAAGTGGGAGAAACATGAAGTGTGGCGGTCAATATTGGTATGTTATATATTATAACATGGGAGCGTTAGCATACGGTGGTCTTCAAGCCAAAAGGGAAAAGGAACGAGTAGCATATATTATATGAATAAATAGATAACATGAAATTTCCATACCTATTGAAGAACCATATAGATATAATTCACAAATTAAAGGTTTGGGCATGGATTCTCTGTTCATACTTACATTAAAGTTTAAATTTGTTTACCTAAGCTAAGTTATAGAGGACGAAATACAGATTTTCGAGCATGCCAAGACTGTTTATAATGTTTGTTTATCATATTTAGTTTTTATGTTAGTCGTTGTTTATTTTTGCCTTTATGGGAATGACGATAAACGTTTGTATTATTTGATAACACAATAGAAGTTAATATAACTGATGATGGGGTTAGATTTGGGTTAGGATTTATAAAGCAAAATAGATAATAGAAAATGCAACTGTACACGATGGTTTACGATAGCACACCTACGCTAGCTTTGAATGGCTCCAACGCGGATAATAACTGTTGGGTTGGCACATGAATGCATATCTACATTACAGGTTGTCTTATATAAAGTATGTACCAGGTATGTAAATATGAAACCGGAATTTTTGTACAGAAAATACACGTTTATTGTATGAAAATGATTAAAAATATTTTATTCGAAGTATTGCCCATCGCTAGCTATACATTTTTCCCACCTGTTTGGCAATTGATGGATGCCACGCCAAAAAAACTGTCGCTCTTTTGAGGCAAACCAGTCATCGAGCCATTTTCGTACATTTTCGTAAGAAGTGAAGTGCTGGTCAGAAAACGCGTGTCCCATCGATGCAAATAAATAGTAATCGGACGAAGCCAAGTCTGGCGAGTAAGCCGCGTGCGAAGGTATTTCCCAACTGAACGCTTCGATCGTTTCCTTGACCGGTTTTGCTGTATGTGATGGTGCACTATCATGAAGCAAAATTACTTTGTGTAGCCTTTTTTGATATTCTGGTCGTTTTTCACGCAAAGCTTGATTCAAATCGATCATTTGTTGTCGTTAGCGCTCGGTATTAACGGTTTCGCCAGGTTTTAACACCTCATAATTGATCACACCCTTCTGATCCCACCAAACACAGAGCATTGTCTTCCGTCCATAGCGAATTGGTCTTGTTGTCGATGTCGGTGGTTCGCCTGGAGCTACCCATGATCTTTTACGCTTTGGATTCTCAAAATATATCCACTTTTCATCGCCAGTCAGAATTCGGTGGAGAAATGACTTTCTTTTGTATCTGGCGAGCAGCATTTCGCAAGTGGTTTCTCGGTTTTCCTGCTCTCTTTCATTCAGTTCATATGGAATTCATTTTCCCACCTTCCGGATCTTTCCCATGGCTTTCATACGTATGGAGACGGCTTCTCGTGTCACGTTTAATTGATCAGCGAGTTGTTGTAGCGTTTGAGCGTCATCCTCATCCAACGATGCTTGCAATTCGCTGTCTTGAAACTTTTTCGGTGGTCTTCCACGTTCTTCGTTCCTCTCGTCAAAATTGCCACTTCTGAATTTTTTAAACCACTCAAAGCACTGTGATTTACCAAGAGCATGCTCACTGTAAGCTTCGACAAGCATTCGATGCGATTCTGCAGCAGTTTTCTTCAAATAGTAACGGAAAATCAATGCTGTCCGCAAATCGTAGTTTCCAGGCACAAAATTCGACATGTTCAACGCTATTACAAAATATGCTGTTGTATGAAACTTGTATAGTTCTGGGTCGAAAATGTTTGTGAGATGTCAACAAAGACTTTTGGCATCAATGACACAGTTTAGTGATAACTACATTATCAGCTAGGGCCATCTATAGGCAAATTCTGGTTTCATACTTACAGACCTGATAAGTAGAAGAACGTCGGAGGTTATGCGGTGTATATATGGTATGACATGAAATATATTAAGATGATTTATATGTGGATGAATAACATGATGAGTGATGTGACTGTATTGTGGGCATTATATAAGAATAGAATGAGTTTGATACTCAGTAAGTGGTTACAACTAAAAGTGGACAATACGTGTAGTAACGATGTGAATTCAGTGCAACGATAAACTGACGTGGATAATGCAATCCAAAGGGAAGAGTGGAAATACTCAGCGTGTCTGGTTCCCGGTTGCCGCCACCTTGTCGGTGGCGTACTGGTAGAACTATGAACTAGTGACATATGAGAGTGGCGACCCGTAGTCGAGAATTAAACTGCCAGTGAATGTGTAGAACATAGAACCGAATCCAGTTGTAAATCTGGTAAATTTGGGAAAAGACGAATTTAAAAGAATTGATGTAATGTGATGTAGTAAATCAACTTTATGTATAGCTGCATATTAGGGTTTTGATTTATAATGACGACGTTGGCTCGCATTGGGACTATGATTGTCTTGCGTTTTTGGTGGCATTATGGTTAGATATATGACGGCTGGCTATGACCTCGGACTATGCCTTACCTTCAATAAATATGGATAAGTATATTATAAGAAAGAAAGTTGGCATCAGTGTTTGAAAAAACTAGAAAGACCAGATGTAGAGTTTTCTTAGAAGTGGTATCCACTACAACAGGGAATCTAGGCCGCCGATTAATAAACGACAAGGGGAATGGAAGCCGGGGATACGTAACAGGCCTGAGGCTTTCTTGATGAAATTCCGGAAGGACGAGGACTGAATCCAAAAGTATCGGGAGTTTATGGGAGCCAAGGAGACGTTGAGCGGAAGCACGGGGGTCAGGCGTACAAGGGGCGGCGACATACTCGTAGAATTGAAAGCAGGTGTCAAAGGAGGTGATGTTGCCCTTAAGATCAAAGAAGCTATCGGGGATAGGGTCTGTGTTACCCCCCTCCAGAGTAGGGTACCTATGGTGGTCAAGGACATCGAACCGCTAGAAAGTAAGGCGGATCGCATGCAGGACATACAGCGGATCATTGAAGAACCCTGTGTGGCTTCACTCAATAAAGTATTTCCCCCTAGGGGGAGTAGAAGCCCAAATTATTGGTGGAACAACGAGATAGCGCGGCTTCGGAGGGAGACCCTTAGGAAGAGGAGATTAGTACAGAGATCGAGGAGACAAAATAAGGAGGGCGCTGTTCAGCTTCAGGCCGATTATAGGAAGAGAAGGAAAAAGCTCGGGGCAGCCTTCTATTCGAACAAGAGACTGGCCTGGAAGGAGTTTACAGCCACCTTCGGTCGTGATCCATGGGGCCTTCCGTATAAAAGAGTCATTGCCAGGCTCAGAAGCAGCAAGCAAAATGTGAACCTGGAGAGGGAGCAGGATGAGAGTACTATTAGCAAATTCTTCCTAATTGAGGATATGGACGTTGCTAACGAGGGCGCAATTGAGGAAAATGTCGGTGGAACCCCGGAGATGGTGTGGCCCAAATGGACGAGCTCAGAGCAGCGGTTGGCCGGCTAAATGTGTATAAGGCCGTTGGGATCGACGGAGTGCCAAGAACTGTCATGAAGTGGATTGTTGAGCATCGGGCTTATGATAAGCTCGAGATGGTGAACTCTGTGTACAAGGCGGGAAGAGTTCCAGCCAAATGGAAAGTGACCCAGTTTATCTTGCTCAATAAATCGGGTAAAGATCCCACGTTAGCCTCGTCGTATCGGCCATGGTATCTTCAATATGGACAGGGTCAGAATAAATAAGGAAACTGTCGACAAATGCTGGGATTTCGACACGTGTCCAGATGATGCGGAACACGCCTTACTGAGGTGCCCAAAATGGGCAGACCAGCGTAGTTCTCTGGAAAATGTCGTTGGCGACACTCTTACAGTGAATAACATAATCACGTTGGTGTCGGACAACAACTATACTTGAGGGCTGTTCCGTAGTTTCTGCGGAGCAGTAATGAGGTCTAGGCAGGCACAAGAAAGGTACAAGGGTGAAGCGACTCGAAGAAGAGGAGGAAGAGTATCTATCTCCGAAGAAACGGAGGTATTTGTTTTGGATAAGGAGTTGATGCGTCGAATGGGGTCTCGTCGAAGTAATGTGCTATTAACAGTACCGTCGAGACCCTCCGCTCGAAGAAGGATTGGAAGAGAAGAGGTTTTTAGTGGGTATGGCACTACCATCAGCCGAGTCCCACATAACCGGCGATGCGGGTCGTTTAATATACCTAAGGCATTTTCCCCTTCTCGCAAAAAAAAAAGAAAAAGAACAATATATTGTGCGTGACAAATCGTTTTTAACTATCCGCTTGCATATTATCACCGTTCTACCTTATATTATTTTCGAATTATATAGTCGGGGACAAAAATAAATGGAATCATAATGAAATTTCAATAAATAGGGTTTGTTTACACAAACGTGCAAATAATAATTTGAATTATTTACTAAACAATCTTGTTGCATAAATATATATAATAAATGAAACCTAAGTATATAAAGCTAGCATTAGTTTGATTAAACATTTATTTCCACTAACTATCCGCTTGTTTCTGTCACAACTGTACGTGAAAGTATTTTTAACTGTACTAAATACGCAACAGAGATAACTTCAGCGTAGTAGACTTATACTCCTGTTTTAAAAATTACTTGTACTAAAATTAGTGCGACAGTTGTTTCAGTTCAGTGATCATTTCTTTTTTGAAGTTCTTCAATGATAATAGTTTCCGATCCATTTAACCGCTTATATATATCATCCATCACCCACTGTCAACTACACGCTACTACTTATAACAAAGATATCAAGAACTACGTCATTATCCTGATGACTTACATAAAATGTTAAGACTTTCCGTATCCTTGACCGTTGCTATCTATTTTGAGATGTTGATGGTTGAGGCTGGACGCTTCTGTTTGGAAGAAACCTTACAACTTTGTGGACTATTCATTTCTGGAAAATTAGGTTCATTGTATCATAAGAATGAAAAAAATAACTTCTTTGACGTAATTAGTACGGGCAGTGCTAGCAAGGCACGGAAACACAAGGGTGGTAAAATACCTAATATACGGTCAACCTTTGATCATGCTTATGTTTTACATGATTTTGAAACTTCTAAGACGAAACGTAATGTAGAAAATTTTTAATACTCCACGAAAGAAATGGATATGGATAATTTTATTATAAACTTTGACCTTAACGAAAGTAAAAAAGACGAGAAAAATAAAAGAAGAGTCAACACCATACGGAGTTCCCAAGCAGTTAGCCATCTAAATAATATAGTATCGCGGAAATTTCGGTATAGATTTTTCCTGATACTATTTAGAATTTATAGTTTATTTCCAATGAATAGATTATACAGATATTAATTCAAATTAATTAATCCAATGAATAGATTATACAGATATTAATTCAGATTAATTAGATAGAAAACGATGGTTGTTTAATTTGAACAAAGTGTACCAATCTTACTTTAATTTGACCACTCTCGCAACCACTGGACAACACTAACAACTCAATCTCTCAGCTACGCTAATAACTTACGCAACTCCACAACGCCAACCACTCAATCTCTCAACAATTCTAACAACTCTCGCAACACGACAACGCTAACAACTCTACTTTTCGACTTCTCGATTACTTTTGACCCCTCGACTCATTCTCACTTCTCGATTCACACACTCTGATCTCTCGGTCAACACTCTTTGAACCAAATCGTCCCCCTTCATTCGCGTTATTTTTTCACCTCTTTAATCTCATCTACGCTCCGCAAGAACTAGGTGACCTTAGTCACATAGGCTTTTTTCCCTATGTAAACTAACAACTGAAGGACAGACGACACTGTTTTGATCGATCTATAATCAGGCTTTTTTTACGATACTACAGTATGACACAGTTAGTATTAAAGCTGCAATCAGAATGCTTGAACGATCTAATCTTAGCAGTGATAAGTGTCGAAGTTTAGTAACACATATCAAATATAACAGCACCGTAGCGAAAGGTAAATTGCATAGAATGCAAAATCTTGTCAATGTGGCCAAACAAATTGATAACAGAAGTAGAAACAAGATGGAATTCTACATATCTAATATTCAATAGACTAATCGAACAGCAATGTGCTGTAATATTAACTCTATCAACATTAACATATCACATTGAATTATTAACAGATTTAGAGTGGAATACCCTTAGCACAATTGCATCCACTTTGGTGATATTTTTCATATTTACAGAAGAAATTGATAGAGATACGATAAATTTGTCTAAAATAATAGCCATTAAAAACAACTAAGAATTTCATTACATACATCCATCGAAGGAATATATTTACCTTGCGACAATAATTAATATATTTTATGGATTATTACATAAGAGTTGTTGAAGATAATAATTTTTACGTAATAAGTACGTTATTGGATTCGAGATTTAAAATATTGGTCGCAAAGCATTGATTCAGATGACAATATATCGCTTTGGTCGTTTTCGATACCGAAGTTACCACCAGAAATATAAATGTGTCTAGGTAATCTGCAACTGCGATTGAAATAAAAAATTATTTAAGATCGACATATATAAGTAAATAGTAAAAGAGATTCTTTACTATTCACGTATTACGATGCAATTATTCCAATGTAAAAATGTTAACAAATACCCTATTTCATTTTTTTTCTCAATGCCCTCAATGTTAATAAAGTAAATTAATTCTTTCTTGGTCAAAATTCTTTCAGCCAGCCTTCGGAAAAGGGATTTGGTATTCTTGTGAAAGAGGATGAAGGATATAAGTCCGAAACTCTTGACACTTGGCGATAGTTATTCAGATCCTCGAACAGGATATATCGAAATTCAATCTCTGAGTTCTACTCACAGACTACTATACAGTCCACTTTAAAAGTGAACCGCTAAGTACTTTGGAATATATATAAATCTGATTCATACTTATTCCAAGTTTCTATTTAAATTGCAATTGCTAAAATCTTTCGCATTACCATTGGTAATGAGCCCAAAACATTACACTCACTTCGAGACAAATTGTTTACTACATTCTCCAAATAGATTAATAAGTAGGCAGTTGTATGATCTAACAAACCTGTAAATATACCTCAGCAATGATTGCAATTATTGTACATGACTCTGAAATAGGATTATATTTCTTTTCTGCTTTTAAAAATACAGATTAATATAGATATAATTGTGTAGCGGCACATGAGTCACAGGACAATTCAAATCATGTTGTTGTTTTGCCTCGGAGTATCAAGCCCGTTAGATTACAAGTAATGTAAGAACAAATAGACTCCGGGCAAAACAATGTCGCCGCTACAAGCAACCGTCGAATGAAGACGAATTTGAATTTTCCGACTCTCCACCGACCAGTATTGTAGTATCTTAATGGGTCTTAGAGGAAAGGACAAGTAATGATGTTTTGATTTAATAAATAATGTTCGAAGCAACGAAATGATTACAATGCTGTCGTACGTCTTATTCTCATAGACGGCTTCCGACTTCCCGATTCACACTCTTCGGCTTCTACACTCGCTCGCTCTCGCTTCTCAACTCACACTCTGCACACCTTTTGCATCCGTCCTCTCCGGCTTCTCAACTAATACTGCCTTTAACGTCTCTTTGTCTTTTCCCGCCGTTCGAGACACGTGTCCCGAAACGCCCGTGGCCAGGGTCACGCAGGCCCTTTTCACTAAACTATCCACTTAAAAAGAAGACCGACGACACATTGATGTACCCGACGATGCCGCGGCTCTCGCGACATTGTTTACGATTCGGCAGATATCTTAGGCCTTTTGTCCACGATACTACAGTATAAATACACGGACGCGATCGCGAGCGATTCAGCACATATCGGGTATCTAACAGTATCTAGAGAATCTCCGAGTATCTTACGAGCGTCTATCGAATTACGCGACGAGCATTTACGAGTATTTATTCCGCTATATTATTTCGCCATTTATATTATATAATAAAATCATTAATGAAATTTTATAATCCTAAAGAAAATTATTATTGATTACGTTCAAATATTAATATGCAAACATACATGATGAAAAAAGAAAATCAGTTTGCAAATGCATATCTACATACCTAACTGAGAAACATCCATAATGCATAAATTTACACCATTCCTTAAAAACATTTAGAAATTGCTAATAAGTGATTGATGTTTCAGAGAATGGGAAAGGTAGAAACGTATATCAGAAAATCTCTTAAGTTTGGGCGAATCACGCTACTTCATGAAAGTATAAATGAAAAAAAAATTGATTCAATTGTTCTTCATATATTCGATTACTTCAAATAATGGTAATTTTACGTTTTATGTAAAATTTGTGAAATTGACCTTTTTCTGGCTTTTCGCAGCATACTCCTCTGCGTGACACGAAGTTTCGAGACATTGCCGCCAAAATCCGGCGGGCGCGATTCCAGATAACGTTAACGGCCGAAAATAAAGACTGCTTTGTGGTTACGAATGTTGCATCACTCGTAGTTACATTGTTAATTATTTAATAGATCTCCAATTAGTTTCATATGTTAAATCGTCATCTAAGACAACAATGGACGTAACCTCAAGCGGAATGAGACACGCATCGTACGTCGGTCGATATATACCGTGGTGAGTACACATAATCACCGATGTAATGAGCGAGACTTTTGACGCCGCAGCCGAAGAAGCGCGAGGTAAGTTGCGTTAAATTTTTGCGAAATATCCGAAATTTGCGTTATCTGAAGTCGGGTTCGAGCAGTAACGATCGGGGCAATGGAAATCGAAACAACCACAAACATAGCCGCCTCTAGTACAGGCCGGAAGATGATAAATTTGACAACGTTGTCATCAATTCCACAAAACTAATTAGAAGTTGTTCGTTTTATGTATTTCTATTGTGATATGTGGACTTATTGTGCTTATTGTAACTATACAAGTGTAATTTATAGTGTATTATAGTGTTAGGTGTTAGAATTGCAAAAATAGATCAATATAGCTATAAAGCGATCACAACCTTTATTTCGTATTGAACAATTTTTTAGCATTTTCATGTATGAAACCATCTGATATGTTCCTGATATATTTTTATAAATATAAGACAAGTGTTGCGTTCCTAATTGCAATAGGAATTATGCGTCTTTTAATGAAAAATATATTGCCGTTTCCCATCTCCCAAAGAAATTTCCAAAAAATGTATAAAAAGCATATCAAGGAAAGATTGGAAATTTAACAAATAGTCTGTAGTTTATGTAAAACATTTCTAAATCACGTAATTTTAACTGAAGAAATATTAAAATGCGAATTGGACACATATAAACATCTATATTTTATTTTTTATTACTCAATTAAATAATTCATTTAATAATGTTAAATAAAAAATATTTAAATGATAGTAAAGCAAGAATTAGTCAAGTACAATGAGGAATTATATATATATATATATAATATATATGTCGGATTGAAGTCAGGATTATGGTGAGGGGCGTTTAATGAATTCTCATTAGAATTAGCCATTGCCGTGATACAATGAAGAGTTTATTAACACTGGCTTATTAACAAGATTAGGCACTCGTAGCACTAGTGATAATGACCTTAGGTTCGAAACGAATCCGCGGTCACGGGATGACAAACGTATGTTCTCGTACAGTTCAAGTCTAACTCTTTGTTAACTAGACGTGAGATATTCACTGGTTGTAAAGATAGTACTGTCACTCGTCAATGAGATCGCACGAAAGAATGACTCTCCGTCTCTATGATGCCGTCGAGGAAAACTATAATGGGTGTATCTAAGGACATGAGATCCTCGGATTCGTCGCCGAAAGCTTTCGTTCCAAAGGTGAGAGAAATTAGCGCTGTTGCTAATTGGTCGATCTCCATATCGGCGTTTTGAAAGAGATGCTGGCCGCCCTTAAGGGGAGGTTGTTGACGGGGGGCATCGTTCGTGGAAGATAGGTTTCTCCTATCTTCCCGTAGTTGCAACAAAGTCTATTTGAAGGACTTCGCTTGACTAAATCTTAAGATTTATAGCGGGTCCTCACGTTAGCTAAACATACACTGCGAAGGCATACCGACATCCGGCGATCATCTTACCCGGAGGATAAAATCTGCGTGTGGCGGGCCGCGGGACAGAAACCATTGAAGTATTTACTGCCGCGTGTCGTTACGACTATTTCTTTTAAGGAGAGGTATAGAGTTACTCTGTGCCTTTGTTAGATAAAACGTCCATCCCTTTGACCGCGGCTACGTTCGGCGACTGATTGTCGCCTCGAGCCCAAGCTCATGATCATAAATCTCGAACAATCGGAGCGACATTTGTTTATGCTAAGTTACAAAGTTGCGGTATTCCCGCGAAACCAAGGAGGAGTTCCGGTGTTCTTTCATCTTCAACACGGCTATTCTGACTATCACACGTCCTCGGGTGTAACTACAATATTGAGTTTTTCTAACGTTAGTCTCGGTACAATTAACACTGTTTACACTTTATCTTAATATCTAAATAAGCTGAGGGTCCAGTGTAACAACAAAATTTTGTTCGGAGGTTTGACAACAAAAGAAATAGAAGAGGACATGAATTAGTAACGTTGTAATTAGTATTGGAAGTGCTAGTTGCATCCTGTGGGTTATCAGTCGGGTCATAACGGCGAAATGGACCAGTCTCGATTTCGCACCCCAATGGATCTCGTTTTTACAGATCGCACGATCACACCAAACTTCATAACACTATAGCTCAGGGTGCGCGTGAACACATCACTTGCCCCTTAGTCGAGCTTCATAACACTATAGCTTATGGTGCGCGTGAATACATCACTTGCCCCTTTGCCGAGCTTCATAACGTACTCCGTAAGGTGTTACGGTCTTTGTGCTGATGATTTTCCGAGATCGAGGTGCTCATATCGTCGTGGTCACTGTTATTGCTGTCACTACCGACGTCCAACTCAGCAGGAACGCGACTGTCCGGCATTTTTCTTAATCTGTCATAACTGTCTTTATACGATCGTTTGCCGTCTAACGTTTTTAAAATATATCTCCTTCCAAAATCTCTGTTATTACGAATGGACCCTCGAATTTCGGCTCTAGCTTGGTTTGGTTTTTTTCCTCGTTTTTGCGTAGTACGAAGTCGCCGGGGTTAAACCTAACCACTTTAGCTTTGTTCCTATCAAATCTTTCTTCGTCGTATTGGGCGTTACTCTCTATGTTCTGTACGGCCTGCTGTCTTACATCGGAGATATCGACTTCTTCTTCTTCGATATTATCGGGTAGCAATAGGTCGTACGATCTCGCCGATCTACCGATTAGTAGTTGTAAAGGGCTCGAATTAGTCACGTGGTTGACGGTGCAGTTCAACGCTAGCTGTATTTCCCCAATCGCGTCTTGCCACGGCCGCCCGGTCGTTTCTACTGTCGTGAACATGTTTTTCAACGTGCCCATAACACGCTCTACTTGTCCATTAGCTCTACTGGCACCGGTCGCTATCAAGTGAACTTTAATTCGTTTGCTTTCGCAGAACTCGCGAAATTCTTTACTTGTAAAACATCTTCCCTGGTCCGCTATTATCCGACAGGGACTCCCGGATATATATAAAAATATAGCGGATTTCAGCGCTTTAATGGTGTTAAGGGAATCTATCTTACGAGTATGCTGCAGGTATACAAATTTAGTGAAGGCGTCGATCAACACAATGACGTACTCCTTCGAATCACTTTTACCACTCAACTTGCCCGTTATATCCATGTGGACCGTATGCCAAGGTATGCTGGTCTTAGGTATAGGATGTAGTTCGGCTTGTATGTTACCTGAACTAGCCTTCGAAACTCTACAAGCATGGCAGTTCTCTACGAACTTGCGAACGTACTTCGCCATTCCTTCGAGCTAGTAATACTCGTACAGTTTCTCGAGCGTCTTATCCCAACCCAAGTGCATAATTGACTGATGCACATGGTTAATAACGGACCATCTAAAGCCTCTCGGAACAATGGGCAAGCAGAGGGTTCTGCCCCTCCGCTGCACTTTGCGGTAAAGCGTACCTGCATGCAATTCATAAGTATTCGCGATATCTTCCGCGAGCTCGTCGTTTTGCAATTCCTTGACAATTTCCAAGATTTGAGGATCGCGACGTTGTTCCGCTAATAGCCAGTCTTCCGAAATTTCGGCCAGAATAACCATTTTCTCTTTGATTTTGTCGAATTTAATAGGGTCAACGCCTGTGGGGTTTCGCGAAAAGAAATCTACGTGACCCATTCGCTTGCCCTCCCGATACACAATGTCGAAGGTAAACGTTTGTAAGTAAGCCCACCACCTCTGTACCCTGTCATTCAAATGTACTTTACTACTAGACGCCTTTAATGAGTTGCAATCCGTGACAACAAGAAATTCCCGTCCATGCAGGTAGTGGCGGAAATGTTTTATGGCGTTTACGACAGCTAATGTTTCGAGTTCATAAGAGTGATATCTGGATTCCGCGGGGCTGGTTCTTTTACTATGGTACTCCACTACTCGATTTTTACCTTCCACCTTGTGCATCAAAATAGCCCCAAATCCTTCGGAGCTAGAATCGGTATGTAATTCTATTGGGCAATTGGGGTCAAATAGCATGAACACCGGCGCGTCGGTCAGAACTGAGATTACCTATTGTCTTATTTTTTCGTGCCTGTACGCCCATGCTATATCTTTACTGCCGGACGTAAGCGCGTACAAGGGTTTTAACAATTGTGAAAATTTAGGAACGAACTTCCGGAAGTACGAGGCTAGCCCTGTGAACTGCCTGAGCTGTGTGACGGTCGTCGGCGCAGGTAGGGAGCTTAAGGCATATAGTTTACCCGGGTTTGGATGGACTTCTCCGTTCTGAATTATATATCCCAAATAGAGTATCGACGTTTTCAGGAAAGAGCACTTAGAAAAGTTAAACGAAAACCCGGCGTTTACAAGGATACTCAACACGATGTCCAACCTCTCTAAGGCTTGATCTATTGAGTCGGCAATAATTAGGACGTCATCCAAATAGACAACGACGTAGGAATACGCAAGGTCGCCCAGGGCATTGAGAATAGTCCTCTGAAAAACGGACGGGCATTTTTCAATCCGAACGGCATCGTTACGTACTCGTACTGCCCGTCGGGTGTAACGAACGCTGTGTATTCCGTCGAATTGGGTGTATTGGAATTTGATGGGACCTGCTGACCATGTCCAGGCTAATGAAGTATTTCGCCGTTTGTAACCTCTCGATAATACTAATACTGATAATTACTTCGGTAATTTTATAGGCTTAACTTATAATTTTAGTCAGATGACGGAGGGAGTACCATATTCGTATATATTCCCTGGAAAGAGTAGGGATTAGTGTGGGGTTGGAATGGTATTCTTAAGATTAAGTGGTTAGTCTATATAAGTTAATCTAAAAGGTTAGATGCAGATTTGAGCTATAGTTAAACTCGATTTTTTCTTTGGTGGTGACTTCCCCACCACCAACGTCTATGATAAAAACTTTCGGGACTCTCTTCCCCATCAACAATATCACTTCGGTCTTCTCAATCGCCAGCCGAAGACCTGCGTCGTTGCACCAGTCAGCCACCGTCTCGAGCAGCCCGCAGACCCTGTCCCCGATCTCATGTATCTTCCTTATCGTGATCATCAGGGCCAAGTCATCCGCGACCGCGACCGCGTCCACGTCCTTAAAAGAATCCAGTGCCCTTAGGAGTCCGTCATAAACCGAGATCCATAGCAGCGGTCCCAAGACCGACCCCTGTGACACCCCTGCGTAAATCCTTTTCGCTATTTCCTCCTCCTGGAGGACTACTATCTTCCTCTTCGACAGATGGTCTCCCAAAATTCTCATTAGCTGGCCTGGTAAGCGTCTTTCCCTGGCCTCCTCCAATATCCTCCTCCACCTTAAAGTGTTGAAGGCGTTCTTAATGTCCAAGACAACCATGACACAGATTAAGACCTTTTCTTCTGCACCGCTCCGCAATCCCACACACTCTCCTTAGCGCGTCGATAGTGGACCTCCCACTTCTAAATCCGTACTGCTGCTCTCGATATGCATCTTGCAAGTATGCTCCTAAACCTTGCTCAGCGCCGGCAGTATGCTAATCGGTCTATAGGATGATGACAACAGCGGCTGCCGGTTTTGGCAAAAGAAGCATCCTCGCCACCTTCCACACCGCCGGAATCCTCCGCTCCTATAAATGTTATTGAACAGGTCCAGGGCGTTGCTCCACAATGATCTTTACCACTTGCCCCGGGATCCCTTCCACTCTCGCGGCCTTCTTCGGATAGCACCTCGACCAAGCGATCCGCAGGTCCTCTTCTGTAACCCAGGTCATACGGCTCTACGTCCCGCTCCCCCGGGATACGGGTACAATGTCCTTCCCCCAATTGACCCTCCTGCTCCGTGACGAAGAGGGCATCCAAGATCCTCGCAACTCTACCCCTGCTAAGGCTCTCCGGAGGTCCGCCACGAGTCATCTTCGACCTCACAAGTCGATACGGTCTCCCCCGGGGGTCCTGTTCCAGAGTCAACCAGTTGTCAGGTTGTTCTCAACCATTTCCTCGCCTCCTTGAATTCGCTTACCAGGCCAGCGTTGTCCACGCCAGCCGCCACTGCCCTCTGAGCTTTCCTCCTAAGTTTCAGTTGCCCGTTTCAGATGGGACAACTCTTCGTTCCACCAGTTATTCATTCTCTTCTTGCCACGTAGGGGTACTATCCTCTTTAACTCTTCAGCATACGTGCGTTCCAAACCCTCCTGGAATCGATCGCCGTGTGTCGCGTCGCCATTATTGTTAAAATCCATTCTTTCGTCAAACTTCATTAGGAATTTTCCCTCGTCGATATTTTTGTCGAAAATCTAAAATGGCGGATAACCCCCCCTCGCTCTTTTCCTCCCATCCTCCATACAATTATGTAATAAATAACTATGGTCAGAGGCAGGAGTACCAGTCCATAACCGAGCTGCTCTTCCATCTCTGCCTCATCCGTCTATTCACATTAACGATGTCCGGGAAGCTCATTCTTCCGTTCCTACAGAACGAATAAGCTCCCGTCGTCCTTATCGGCTGCTCCTCGTGATCGCATCGAGCATTCGCTCGAATGTATTTACATTCCCCTCGGCTCCGAACTCCTTCCTCCCCAGACCGTAGACTTCGAATTGTAGTCTCAGGCCATCATCATCTGCCGGGATCTTCTCTTGCCCTCTCTTATCGCCGCCTCCAGCTCCTCCACGTATCCTTCAAACTCCTAGTCAAACTCTACTCGTATAGGGAACCATATCTACTGATGCACATTGTGTCCTCGACCCTGACGCCGACCATTCCTCTCTTGGAAATCTTGGTCCCGCCGATCGCTTGCCTCCCATTAAACAGAGTGACCCACAGCGACGCATCCCCGCCCGTATCGTTATACCAATACGCTAACTGTTTATACGACTCAGAGATGACCACCATGTCCACCCTGTTCTTACATGCATACTGCTTCATAAGGTCCTGGGCAAGCCTACACCTACTAAGGTTGATCTGCAGGACGTTTATCTTCTAGGGGCGCTGCTTCTCGTACTTATTCTGCCCTCCACTCTGACCATATGGCAGGCTAATGACCCCGTAATATGCCTCGCACTCGCTCCCTCGTGCCTGTAGCACATGACACACCTCGGCTCCTTAATACAATCCGTCATAATGTGTTCCTCCCCGCCACATCTCCTGCATAGCTCTTTACCAGGGTATACCACCGTGCATCTAGCCGCCGTATGTCTCAATGTGTGGCACTTGTAGCACCTCTGCACATTCGAGAGGAGCCTGGCCGACGCTATCGTCAGGCCCGTTGACCTAAGAGCCCCCACTTCATTAGGGACCACCTTCGCGAGCATCACTACCACCGCCATCTGCGTTCCCCACGACACCATCCTAAGCGCCTTCACCTCCACCTGATAGGAATGGGATATTTCCCATTCCCTTTTAACGTCCTCCACTAACTCCTCCTGAATCCACATTTTTAATTTACAACGTCATTCTATTGACCAGGAATGACACCTCCATCCGATCGCTTAGCGCCGCCTTCAATTTCTCAGCCATTTCGTTTACCGCCACCTCCCTATCAAATTCGATAAGGATGTGGCCGGCCCTCGTCCTCCTTATGCCGATGGTTCCCACAATAGTACTCCTCACCGCCATGATCTTTCTGTACACCATCCATTCGCGGCCTTCGTCGATCTTGATAAGGATGGCCTCCTTCCTCCTCCTTCTTGGGGGTAACCTTCTTCCGGCTCCTCCGCCGTCTCTGCCACTCCCCCTCTCTCTTAAAGTTTGTGGTTCCGGTGGTCGTCGCTTTTTCCCTCTCCTTCTCCTTTCCACAACGTACCACCCGTTGGAATCACTCCTTTCTCTCTCGGAGTAATCGGCAGCCTCAGTGCTTCCACATACCTCCGCGTACGATGGTTCCCCCTTTCTGGGTTTCTTCGTCACCGCCGAGACCTTGTTCCCTTCCGCCGGGGAAACCATCTTTCTCTTCGGCTGTTCCTTTGTCGGCCTTCGAGAGAAATCCGCCTTCACTTTCTCCTGCCTACTCACGACATTCGTTCCATTAACCAACTGCCCAGGCCTCTCAACCCTGTCAGGCTTCGAACCCAGCACGATCAGTGCAATGCCGAACTGATGTGGCTGGCACATTCCAAATGGAATGGACGGAGGTACTCATCGTGAAAAATAACCAATAAACGATGGAACTACAGAAAAATCATGGGTACATGTTCTATATACGTGATTTGCTTGAGTATGCATAACGCGAGCTGTCTTGTTCGGTGGCATAATGGTAGAACTATGAACTAGAGACATATAAAAGTGGCGACTTGCAGTGGTGAATCTAACTACCAGTAAATATATAGAACATAGAGCCGAACTCTGTTGTGAATGTTGGTAAATGCGTATTGTAGAGAATTAAGTTATTAAAATGGTATAAATCGTAAGGAAGATGATTTATTGGTGCACACAAATAATAATAATGAACAATAAAATAAATAATATAATAATATAATAAATCATAAGCAATTCTATATAATACATAAGATAAAATGTATTATACATGGTGTTTAAGTTCTAATTAATAGCTTAAGATAATTAATAATTTAATTTATAGTCCATAAAGTAGAACTAATATGGATTATATATATGATGCAGTAAATTAACTTAGTTTATAGCTGCATATTAGGGTTTTTTATTTATTATGACGACGTTGGCTTGTATAGGGATTATGATTGCCTTGCGTGTGAGTGGCGATTTTGATAGATATGTATGTAAACTCCCTTGTTACGTCGCCTAAAACATCTGCATTCCAGCTCTCGCGACTGGACAGCCAACGGCTTGCGTAACGTCATTCTGACCCTCAATAAACCCTCAATAAATAAGGACTCACCATAGCCTTTCACATTCACTGTATTGTATTAACATGCATCTTCAGTCAATCCCTTTGACCTGAAGAATTTCTTAAGCCTAAAAATATTTTCGAAGCACATCTAGTTTTTAGAGAGGTCCTTGTGTTTATTAGGTGCACTTAAAAACACGGAGAAAGCGGATACGCACCTATTAGGAAAAATCGAATAGCTATCTAATAAAGCAATCAGGTTTTTCCTATGAACAAGGTCACCTATCAACCACGATGCTAGGAGGCCTCCTATTCATCCCTTCAAGCATCAGCGTAGGTCATAACCAATCGACATCGCGGATCGTTACCCTCACTTTTCCTAACGAAAATTGTGAACAATGAATCCGCGTTCGTCATTCAAAAGGGCACACCCACACCGAACTTTCTCCCGTATGAACATAAGTGCGACCAACTAGTCAAAAATCTAACGCCTAACGTCTAACTCTAAATACAACGCCAGAGGAGCGTAATTCGCGTCAAATATCCAAGTCAGTTCGCGACATTGTCGAACATTCGCTTGCTCTATTAAGTATCCTACAGTGCTACGTCCACTAACATAACAAATTCAATTGTAAGAGCCTTGCTCTAGTGTACACATCTATATTATCTTCGTGCGATAAGTTGTTATCTATTTATACCTACTCAACAGTATAAATTAAGCGTTGGAAATATATAATTTATAAGTCTGTGAATCACAGTGTTATACTCATTGAACCACCCCTATTATCCTGACCGAAATCAGGGGATCGAACTATTTGTGGTGTCGATTATTACAATCGTAACGGGAATTTACGACTCCCGTTGACGCGTATTCTCGCGACCGCGTCTCCCCGAGATAGCTCGAAAATACATCCCTAAGGGTTCAAACACGGATAAACAAAGGGACTTTCTCTGTTTAACGGACAATGTGACCTTATTTGTCGTTACGAACAACCGATTTGTCTAACAGTCATTTCACAGACGGACAGTTAGGGAAGAAGAAGGATTTCGAGCGTTAGAAATAGACACGATCATAAGAAAGTATTATTTAGAGTATCGAAGATAGACAGAGGAAGAGTGGTAGTTTAGGCCGGGGAAAATCGATCCCAGAATTATACGAGAATTGAACATTATATGTATGACAACTGACTATGTCCCTGAACTATGCTTCATTTATAATAACATGGATAAGTTTATAACGGAGAAAAAAATTATGACGCAGGGAGTTTCGGAGCCCCCAATAAGTATCTTACCGGCGATGAGCAAGGTTTGGGAAAACACGTTCAAGTCGGCCATTAAGAAGGAACTGGGAATGGACCCGTCCTACCGAAATCAATTTGGGTTCCACAAGGGGAAGAGTACCATCGGTGCCATCTCGCCGATTCTTGCGAAAAGAAGGGCATTGTCTGTGTCATGATGTGCATCGATGTTAAAATCGAGTTCAATTCCCTGCGGTGAGAGGTAATCCTAAAAGTGGCGAAGCGTAGGAGTCTCCCCCCCCCCAATTTGACGAGGATACCCGCTAACTACCTCAAGGATCGTTTCGTAGTTCTCGACAACCCGAGTGGTCTTATCATGAAACAAATTTTAGAGGTCAACTTGAATCTCCACATGTAGCCGATCCTAAAGTGGCGTGTAAATTCCGGTCTCCAGATAGCGAATGATGAAATTGAGATCATTTTATTGACGAGAATGAGAGTTCCAAAGAATTTTATCAGAACTTTGACAAGAGAGATGCTTAGCGAAGTCTGCCGCACCCTAGCCTTGACTTCTCAACTCGGTCCATTGTCTCATGTGGTCTTTCTTTAATCTGCTTCTGGCCTTATCTATGTCCTTAGAAGTTGCCGGTCAATTTAACCTCAGGGAATATGCAATTTTCTTTAATTTTTGTTCTGCTTTGTCATCTATTAAACAGGATGCTGCTGGATCCAGCGAGTTCTTTACTAACGTCTTTTACTAGCGTTCTTTACAGTGCGGAGCTTCACTAGATGTTCACATTTCGGTAACCCTAATCCTTCATTGGTTTTGTGTGAGTAGAAGAACACAAATGCGGTTGAGGGAGTTAGGTGAAGAATCCCTTTGACCTTCTGCCTGACTTCACTATCGAGTAACTTTAACACTCCCTCGCAAGGTGGATTTATTTATAGGCTATAAATATATCCGGAGAGTATATAGCTTATGGGAAGGTGCATCTTTTGGCCTGGCTTTAACGACAATTGCCTCGTTCTCATTATCGTGCTCAGAATTCCTGGCTCGATAATCCCACATCTTAGGCATTTCCATGGTCCCATCTTTGTATCCAGGTATCTGAAACCCCCTTCCCGTACAACATTAAGTATTCTTTTGTTCTCCGCTTCTATCGCTGGGTCTCTGATGTACCAGGTGTCCTTCTTTGAGACCACCTGAAACGCCAAGCATTTTTCCTTAGAGATACTCATTCCAAGGCTCTTCAGGTAATCCTGAACCATGGACAGTTGTTCTTGTGCTTCTCTGCTGTCCCTGCCGAGTAACACAATGTCGTCAGCGAAGGCCAATATAGGGATCCTACTTCTCTCGTTGATTTTAATGCCTTTGGTCCTTCCTTCTACCGCCTCCAGCAGCCGCTCCATGCATACATTAAATAATAACAGCGACAGGGGATTGCCCTGTTTAACTCTTCTGAGGATTTCGATCTCGACCCTTGCTCCATCTTTGGCATTAATTTTAGTTTTACAATTTTTGTACATGTTTGAGATCAATTTGATCAGCAGGGTCGAGATATCTTCTCTTGCCAGACAAGCCTTAATCGCCGAGTGGGGCTCCGTGTCAAATGCTTTTGAGATGTCTACTATTGCGTAGACACCTCTCTTCTCCTTTTTACTATGTTCAAAGGCTGCATTCAAGGACTCAACGTTAGCTTTACGCGTAAAGTCCTTCTGCTTCATATTTTGTACAATGCCCCTTCTTATTCTCCTGTCGAAAATGGAAGAGAATATTCTGCATAGGATTGGGTCTATAGTTGTAAGCCGCCAAATCTCGGCCTTGCTCGCATCTTTGTCTGGCTTCGGTATCAAGATGGTCCTGTTCTCTCTTAAGATGATCCAAGTCTCTCTGACTCTCCGGGAAGTGAGATGTAAAACACAGGATGATAAATAATAGCGCCAGTACTGTGGGCAGGCCCGAGATTAACAGACGTTTCTTTTTCAAGACATCCGGACAAGCGGCTGTTTCGTTTGTGATTTTCTTAACCCTCTCATTTATTTCCGCAGCGATTATAGATGGGGAATATTCATAGATAAAACTTCCTGAAGCACATCCTTCCGGTATTGGGGGGTTTGGTGGTCCGACTTTCCCCCAAAAGTCTTGATAAAGTTTCTCCACTTCTTTTGCTTCAGGAGGTTGTTTGGTTGGTGCCAAGTAGGCTAAATCATTGTTGACAATAACGTCGGCTAACTTCCTCGGATACTCTTTGAACATATCCTGACAACATGCATACAGATATCTTCGATATTGGTTTTTACTCTTTCCTATTTTATTATTGTTCGTCGCTCTTTTATTCCGTCTTTGCTTTTTGTTTTGGGGCCTGTCTCCCTCCTCATCTTTTGTGTTGTTTCTCATTAACGCTCCCTATAGAGACATGCCGATAAATTCATTAATTTTAACCGCTAAAATCTCATTATTGCCGTGAAATTCATCCCACACTTTCTTCAATGTATTCTATATTCCTCGTGTAGGAGGCTTCGCAAGTTTTTTCTATTTCATTCTTCGGACTACGCCGCCATTCACAAATCGATTCTTCGCTTATATCATCAATCACTTCCCGTGCTAGTGCATTGTCTGAGTTAAGAGGATCGCACCCTCCCTCTGTCTCTTGTCCTGAGTGCTCGCGTCCTCATTACTTATCTTCAACTTTTTCCTTTTGCTCTTAATTTGTTCTATTGTTTTACTGGTATGGACTTTACTTATTTCCAGATTTCGATATTTGTGATCATTATAAACTTGATCAAGCTCCTTCAGGAGGGTTACCTCTTCTACCGTCCATATTTTATTGTTTATATTTGGATGGTCCGTTCCCCTTCTTTTCTCTCTCTACACGGCTTCGGAATGAGAACTACTCCATTTCCTTTAAAATAAATAAATAAATATATATAAATAATTATCAATAAATAAATAAATAAATAAATATATGTCGGGTTGGCGTTAAGATTAGGGTTAGGGTTAGGGCCGTGAAACGAATCCTTATTTGGATTAGACGTTGTCGTTATGCAGTAGAGGAGATATTTACTAGTGCAAATGTGATTATTACAGAATTTAACAAGTAACCGCGATAAATACATACTCGAGAATCTAATGACAATAATCCTAGGCTCAATAACGAATCCACCGTCAACGGGATATCGAACTTTACTTTTCGTTAACGACTAAGTTATACTCAATGTTAAAAAATGGAGTAATCACTACGTGTAAGAACGATACTTCGATCGTTGATGGGATCGTACGAGAGAGTGTCTCTCCGTCACGGTGACGCTGTCGAGGAAAACTATGATAGGTGTGTCTAAGGGCACGAGATCATCTGATTCGTCGAGAAAATTCTTCGTTCGGAAGGTGAGGGACATTGGCGTTGCTGCTAATTGGTCAATCTCCATATCAGTGGTTAGAAAAAGATGCTAACAGCCCTTGAGGGAAAGTTGCTAGCGGGAAGCGTCGTTCATGGAAGGATAGATTTCTCTTAGATTCCCGTAGGTGGGGCAAAGACTATTTGTCTACTTGAAGGACTTTAGTTAACTAAGTCTTAAGTTTTATAACGGGCCCTCAGGCTAGCTAAACATATACTGTGGAGATGCGTTGACATCTGACAATCATCTTACCCGAAGGGTAGAGTCTGCGTGTGGCGAGCCACGGGACAGAAACCGTTGGAATGTTTACTGTCGCGTGCCACTACAACTATTTCTTTTAAGGATAGCTATAGAATTATTCCATGCCTTTGTTAGGCAAAACGTTCATCCCTTGACCGCGGTTACGTTCGGCGACTGGTTGTCGCCTCGAGCCCAAGCTCACTATCATAAATTTCGAACAAATACAATTGGATTGAACGACGACAATTGCTTAATTACGGTTATGGTAGAATCTAGACTACAGTATTAAGGAGTTTTCCCAAAGTTCCAGAGGGAAGGCTCCGGTGTCCTTCCATCTCCGACATATATTATTGCGCAACCGTCTAAAAACAGGTTGCGCTTCTCTATAGAGTTACACAACACATACATAACAATTGTGTTTGTTTCGCTTTTTGTAACACCGAGTTCCTTTAAATTTTCGATAGTCTCAGGCGTTATGGCCCCTCCGCTTCCTAGTTCCGCAGGTAAAATGGCTCCCTCATCGACGTCATACTTGTTCTTTAATATATTCAGGCATGAGAAGTATTTGTCGATCTTTTCTTTTGCAGCTTTTTGGCGATAATCTCTGTTCTCGTGGCAGACAGTTACGTCGACCACGAGAATCCGTTCCTCGTTTTTCACCACGAGGTTCGGTTTGTATCGATTACTTCAATCTTTGATTCTAGATTCGACAAACACTTCATTTTGGACCTGTAACTTTATTGCGAAGGGAGTGTTTACCTTGTTATGCCTCTTGCTTCTTACTCCTTTTGTGTGTTGATACAGTCCTAAAATGTGCCCTAGGATTTCGGGCTCAGCATGACGTCTTCTACACATAAAGTTTATCCTTTCATCCGCCCGGATAAACGCTCTGGCGACGAAGTAGCGCAGGACAAAGTTATAATTCAAATAATAAATCGGTTTGCCGATCCAACGGTTTTTTACCGTGAAGAAAGGGATTGAAACACCTAAAACATAAGAGAATCCGTTCCTTTGATTCACAGTTGGACGACACGGCTATTGAAAGGATTATGAGATAGAATGGTTGGATAAATTCTTGGATAACACACAAATTTAATTTGGAAATAGATAACTCAAATATTACCTCGGACGCAGTGCTTCTCGGTCCCGGAAGCGCTGTAGCGGATTCATCCGCTTCGGAGCGGACCTTAGTTGATGACTTGGCTATGTCCCTGGACTTGAGCTTCAAAATAATGGTGCCGTTAATGGGAGACAGCGTTGCTTGTCCGGTTTGCGAGAAAAGGGATATCCACCTTTCCTTTATGACGTTGGGCGACTTGGACAAGCACCTTAGCCTACATCATGTGGATGCCCGCAATCAGTGGGAATGTATACATTGCGGAAGGAGTTTCCAGAAGCCTCATGGGACAAGTTGTCACATCTTACCTTGAAGAACTGGACGTTGGTCCGGGAATCGGTTGCTACTCGTTACTGTGCGGTGTGGGGTCGCGTATATGCTTAGCGAGGGAGAAGTTCCTTTCCCATGGCTGCTCCTTTGGTTAGGTGATTAAATCTAAGGAATTTTATTCACGTGACACTATATGGTCACTGGTAAGTGCACTTTTCAATGGCACGTGATCTGGCTCGAAGGTCCATGTATTTTCGATCTTTTGTGGGGAAACGCGGTCGCGAGAAAAAGCGTCAACGCGAGTCGTAAATTGCCGTTACGATTATAAGAATCGACACCGCGAATAGATCGACCCCCTTATTTCTTGTGGGATAATGGGGGTGATTGTTGTGGTATAACACTGCGATTAACAGGGTTATAAAATTTATATTTCCAATAACTTAATACACTAAATAGTTACACCGTCGCGTGTGATATAAATGTCGGAGACGATACTTTGACGTATGAGGCCCCGATATATGACCACAATGCTCTTTTGAAGTAGAGTAAGACACTTACAGTTGAATATAAGCCGAAGGTGACTTTCTTGATGTGGCAGAAATAGCAATTGAATAGACTAAGTATAGATACGAAGTGACTGCTCTGTAGTCTAGAGCACAAGTCTAGAGGGATGAAGTGACTGCTCTGTCGTGATGAGAACAAGTTCGTTCGTTCTTGTGTGATTACGGAGGAAAGCTCGCTGTGGGTGTGTCTTTTGAACTAAGGACGTGGATTCGTTGTTCACACTTTTCGTTAGGAAAGTAGGAGTAACGATCCGCTATGACCATTGTTATAGACAACGTTAATGAATGAAGATTGGAGGAGGAAGCCTCCTACCGACGTGGCTCCGGGGTGACCTTGTTCATGAGAAAAACCGGCTTTTCCGTTAGACATATATCCACCTTTTCCGTTAGGTAACTACCCGTTTTTTAATTTGTAAAGACGTGCAATAAACCTAAGGACTGTTTTCAGTACCAGCTATAAACCGAAAATACTTGCAGGATTAAAGGTCCCTGCAAACTAATAGGACTCGGTTTATGGTGGGGCCTCAGGTTTTTTGAGGGTCTGTATTATGGTGCTTAGGCCTTGATGTTCAGATAATGATGGACGCCGCACGGACCATCTCACGCGACGTAACATATTCTACTATTACGTATTTTTTAAAGACCAGTCATTTTAACTAGTAGAAATAGCTACGTCTCAAATGCCGGCAGTTCTAGTGTTAATACACATCGCGAAGAAAGTACGCGAGAAGTAATGGAATTATGCCATCAAATAAACGTGTTAACAAAACAATCCGACGAAGAAAGCGCTAAATGAACTAAAGAAATAGAGTTCTTGGGAAAAATAATAGCTGAAATGAAGCTAGGACTAGGTAGTAAAGTGGTAATAACGGAATACTTCGATCCCATTGATACCACTCTAAACCCTGCATGTCAAAGGTAGACTCACACTCCGTCTGCATGACCAGTGGAGATTGACAACGACAGTGACGTTGACCAACTCCAAAACAATGCCAGCGCACAATATCCTTTGTTATCTGCTAAAGACGCGATAAGGTAAATTCCAGTCTTGAACGGTGACGATGACATTGGAATAGAAGACTTCATCAAAGAAATTCGAGGAATAAAAAATTAATGTTTACAAAAAGAATTATTGCTGAAAGCTATTAAAGTAGAAAAGATCATAGGATAAGCCGCACAGAGTATTCGTAATATTCCAATCGACAACTACGTAGACCGTTTTGAAGCATTAAGAGCCAACGTAGCAACGCAAGTAACCCCAGATAAGTATACCGAAAAGCTACACGACATAAGGAAAGAACGCGATGAAACAATGGAATCATCTAATATTCGATTCAGACGCGTATTAAACAAACGCTTGATGTTACAATGAGAAAAGTAGGACGAATTTACCTAAAAGGACTACGCCACGAAATCGGACGAATCCTTTTGGGCAGCGAACCAACATCGCTAAATGAACTGGAACAAAAAGCTACTAATATAAAACGACACCTACGAGAAGAACAAAGAGATTGGAAAGGAGGCCCCAGTCGATTACCTACGAACCGTTTCACCGACCACTAAGATATAACAAATCGGCACCATCAACAGGGAACATCATGAAACATAACGAAACGAAGACATTTATGAAAGCAGAATAAACACCACTAGTGCGATCCAAATGCTTCAAATGTGGAAAGATTGCACTTCAATGCCGAAATATTCAATCACCCAGCCGACGAAATCTCCCGCCAGCGCGAAAGAATCAAACCAACATAAAAACAGAAACGTAAAACGAAACGACGGAAGACCAAGAGAAATTCCAAGAGTTAACACTACAACAGGCAAACTTCTCATAATACAGTTTAACACAAGAACTGGACATGTAACACACATAACCGATACAGGAGCAGGAATCAACCTATTGAGAGAGAAAAAAATAGCGGCAGGCAGAGAGGACGCGTTTACGTCCCTCCGTGTCCTGCAGACTTGATAACAGCGAGAAGCTGAAGAAAAGCGACAAAAGGTGGACCAGAGTGTTGTGCCAGTGCGCGAGTGCACAGTGCGCAAGAAAATTAGTGAGGAAAGGACTGGATGGGGCAGGAAAGCAAGCAAAAACTCAGTTCTATCGACAAAACAGTAAGGAAGACAGGCGCCGGCAGCGCCCCCCCCCCCGCCCGGGTACGCCTGGTGGTACGCGCGACCCGAGAGCACGTGAGCGTAAGGCTGCTGCACGTTGAAGGTCCCGCGTTCTGCGAGGAGAATACTACTAGTCAAAAGCAGTTTCTGAAGGGAGGAATGGAGCTTGCATCAAAGGTAACCAGGAAATCCATGAAGATCACAAATAGGGTGGATAAACCACAGAATTCAAGCATGGATCGGGTCATGGCTCCAAGCGCCGAATCAGATGCAAGAAACACCACGGCAGGCAATTCGCAGGGAAGTGCGAATTTGGATGTAGAAGAGTCCTCATCAGAGACGTCTGGAGGAGGACGGGCGCCCATCATTTCGCACTATCCTTAAGCGGTTAAACCTCTACATTATATATATACCTCCAAAAGGCGCGTGCGTCCATCAGGAGAGTGCACGGTGTCACGCCTCCATTTTAGACCTGGGACACCCCAAAAAGTATGATAGGGGAAGAAGGAGCGTCTCTTAGCTTTCGAGAGGAAATTCGAAGAGCTTATGAGAGCCATATAAGAACGTCTACAGGACTGGCGACATAGTCCAGAAACACGGTAGAGGGAGGCAACCACGGTAGCTGGTAATGCCGCCCAAATAACGTTGCCCTCGAGCCAGCAAGAGGGTGGTAAATGGATGGTGACCGAGCATAAGAAAAAGACGAAGGGAAGAGACTAAGTGCTGCGAAGGCGACTTGGGCCTCGCAACGAACCCCAGCAGGATAACAGGTGCATGAGACCAGCAAGGTCACCACCTTGGTCAGCACCCCCTCCCCCTCCCCGGTCATCTGCGGTGACCGCAACGCTGAGCAATGGGACGAAAACATCATATGCCGAAGTGCTGGCGATGGCTAGACAGAAAGTCCCGCTGTTTAAGCTCGATTTACAAAGAGTTAAAATCAGGAAGGCCATGACTAAGAGCATTATCCTAGAAGTTCCCGCGGACAAAGAGAGGGAGAAGGCACCCGCGCTTGCAGCACGGTTGACAAGCCCTGCATCCGACCAAGAACGAAGGAGCTGAGAGTAACTAGGATCGACATATCGGTCGGCAAGGAGGAACTTCGGGACACCCTGGCGAGGGCCGGAGGATGCAAGGCACTGGAAGTTTGAGTAGGAGACATCAGGATCTCCAGAAGTGGCCTTGGGCCAGCCGGGGTAAGGTGTCCGACAGCAGCAGCGCGCAAACTAAGTCAAGTGGTAAGAGTTTTTGCGGACTGATCAATGGCTAGGGTCAAAGCCATCCCAAAGAGGCCCTTTGGATGTTATCGATTCTTAGAGCTGGGACAAGCGATAGTGACCTACGGATCTACGGTAGACCAGGGGCAGCTATGTTACAGGTGCGGAGGCATCGATCATCAGGCCAAGAGTTGCCCTGCCTCCATGCCCAGGTGCCCGCACTGTGAGTCGCTTAGTGCGTCTGGCACCTACAGAATGGGAGGGGCGGCATGCGTTCCGCCGAAAATTAAGGGACGAGCCGGATTCGGGAGCCTGCTACGGATAGGAGATAGGGTGGCAACGCGGAAGATCTACTGCAAGAGGAAGAAAGGATCACGAGTGTGGTAGATGGCCGGGGGGAGGCCATGCATATGGATTTGGTAAAGTAGATTCATGCGGCTCCTCCACACCAACTTGGTGCGATCGAAGCGGGCACAAGATCTGCTCTTCCAGACGATAAGGGAGAGCAGGGTTGCCCTGACAGTGGTAGTCGAACCCTATCGTATACTAGACACTCCTAACTGGGTCAGTGACCTGGACGACTTAGTCGCTATGACGTGGACGTCAGCACCGGGCACACTCACCGTAGGGAACTTGCTCGAGCAGGGCAAGGAGTATGCCCTATATGTCTCTCCGAACAGTGGCTTGGTCGCGTTTGAGGAGTTCCTGGACCGGGTTGGCGATTGCGTGAGACGATACCTTTCACGTCTGGTCCTCGTCCTGGGAGACTTTAATGTTCATTGTTCCTTGCAAATGGGGTACCCCCAATGCTTCCGGTGGGTCTCAGGCTGGAGAGTAGCCGAAGGAGTTGCGTCTCTCTCGGACCACCTGTATATATTCATGGAGGTCGGCGCGGAGACAATGCCTGCGAGAGAGAACCGCGGCATTGGGAGATCGGAACGCTCCCGCCCGCCATCAAGAGGGCGCCTCAAGGATAGAGACAAAAGCGATTAAAAGCGGTTAGAAATTATTGAAGGCCGTTAGAAGTGATTAGAATTAATCAGAAGAAAAGAAACAAGCGGGACTTCCGGTTTGGTGCGGGGCGAGGGTAACACGCGTACGGAGAGCTCTAGGAAAAGTGCGAAGTATGAAGGAAAAAAGCAGAATGAAACTAAAAGTGACACGAAGAAGGAAAATAAAGGGTGAGCATACGAGGGGAAAGTGAAAGAAAAGTGAAAAGAAGCTAGGAACGAGAGGAAAAAACAAATCAGAGAAGACAGAGGAGAAGAGGTTAGGGAACAAGACGCGCGGCAAACAAAGGAAGGTAGAGAAACATAGATAGCAGCAAGCAGAGGAAGAGCATGGAATGTGTGCAAATCGGAAGATGAAGTAGAGCCCAAGAATACGCTGGATAGATACAGTTGGTCAGAAAAGGGGACTCCAGCCAGGGAGAGAGGAATGGAAATAATGAGGAAAAAAGTGGAGGAAATAGAAAAAGAGTTCGAGGCTATGATATTGGAAATAAAAGGGATATTCGAAAAACAAGTGGAGAAGCTGTTGAGAAAAATAGAAGAGGAAAAAGAAAAAAGCGAAAAAGAGAGAGAGCCGGAGAGAAAGAAGAATGGGAGAAGCTGTTGAGAAAAATAGAGGAGTTCTAGATTTTTCTCAACACTTTACTACATGGAAACAGAATACTGATATACCCGAAACACTAGAAATGGAAGCAAATAACAATTTCTTCCACCAATTTACCCGAGACGAATTAGGAGAATTCTCAGAAGCAAAATGGCTTAAGAAACTCCACGGAATAATACAGAAAAACAAAAAGATAAGTATAGGAGATATCGCATTCTCAAACTAGAAAAGAGTCAAATTAAGTTTATTCTTCTTTATTTCAACGATACATATAAACCAATCACATTCGCGTGGAATCCAATACAAACTCTAACTCAAGAAGAAATCGAACAAATTATAAGCGAAAATCATAACGGGACTATAGGATACTTAGGCATCCAAAAGACCTACCAAAGCATAAAGGAACGATATAGAATTCCAGATTTACTACATAAAGTCGAAGAATTTATAAAGAAATGTGAAGGTTGTCAAAAAGTGAAATTAAGGCGGATTAGACAAAAAGAAGAACCAATAATATCTGACACCTCATTACAACCTAACGACAAAATTGCTATGGACATTATGAGACCTATGACAAAAACTAAGAAAATAAATAAATTTATACTCTCAATGCATGACGAACTGAGAAAATACTTGGTCCTAGTACCACTAATGACATAACAGAGAGAATCCATTATAAATGCACTCTTAGAACACTACACTGCCACACACTGCGGGCAAAATGGCAATCAGATGTCCGCACCTCCTTACTGCGTACCCTCAATACTCTTAAGAACCTACCATAAATCACAGGAATATTCTAGCTAAGACCCTTCGGACCGAACAAACATCGCTTTACTGAATCGTTTCTAAAACTTATTGTTTACTACGGAGAGACATGAGAAAGAGTTTTTCTCACGTACGATACTTCACACTGGCGACTTTCTATCGAGGGTGGCTAAGACCCTTCCTAGTCCACCAATCCTCTTTTATGCAATCCTCTTTTAGCAATGTCTACTGTCCTCACTTTCCTGACCAAAATTGTCATCAACAAATCCGATGGTCCTTTGCGTTAGACACACAGCATCGTCACTTTTAATTCACTCATTCTTTATCGTTAGAATAGTCAATATGTAATTACCGGGTTTCTACCCTTAAATCAATCACTTACTTAACTTATACATACGCATTAGTGTAATTATCTTCTTTACAAGGTTATTGGAATAAACATTAATTTATATCTGTTAATTCAGTGTAAACTCAATTGAACCACCTCTATTATCGTAACAGAAATTAGGGGATCGATCAGTTCATGGCGTCGATTATCTAATCGTAACGGGAATTTACGACTCCCGTTGACGTGCTTTCTCGCGATCGCGTCTCCCCGCGAATGGTCGAATACACACTGCACCTAAAACAATTGTTACAGACCAAGGACAAAGCTTCATTAGCAAACACATTTTAAAATTCGAGGAAGCATTTAAGATCAAACACATTGAAACCACTAGCTTCCACCCTCAGTCACATAGGTCTTTAGAAAGTACACATGCCGTAGTAAGAGATTTTATTCGTACAAATCTGCATGATAATAATGACAAAGAATGGGGTGAAATATTAAACTTCATATGTTTGGGTTATAATACAGCCGTACACGAAGGTACATATCCTCAGCAATCGCGAAAACTTCGAATCTAACTTACAATGTTTTCACTCTGGCAAAATCAACTAAATAAATATTTAGATATCGCGAGAAAAACATTAATAAACAGTAAGAAACGATACCTTAGGGACCAGGAACGAAAGATAGTTAGAACTCAAACGGTTTTTAAAGAAGGAGATTTTGTAGCAATCCATAGTGATCACAAAAAAGACAAATTAGACACTGAACGGTCAGTAGGACCATACAGAATCTATTCTGTCGAAATCCTTTATTATGAAATCATAATCGATGATATTATAAATAAAATACACGGTAACAGACTTAAAACTTATTTCCAGGACATTTATCATAACCATTATATTGGTTTACGTTAAGTATAGCGAAGAAATTAATGTATTACCTTTAGATGGAAGTGGAAAGTTAAAGTTTCCATAAGAAAGTTAAACAAACTTATTTATATTTTAACGAAGTTAACATATATGATATGTAGGAATAGATATAAATGATGGATACAAAAAAACTTAATATATGAAAGTAAATGTAATGTTTATTGAAAAAGTGAATAACATAATGAAACAACTTCCCTAAATCAGCTCGTAAAAAATTAGAAACGTTAGCTTATCAATTACGACTTATAACACATAACCACACATTAACTAAAAGAGGATTATTGAATATTGTTGGATCCATATCAAAAAGTTTATTTGCAACCCTTGACATGACGATTTAGATTTAATAAATGCCAATATTGATGAACTCTTCCTAAAAGGTAATGAATTAAAGACTATGGTAGCAAACCAAACTACACTCATACGCAAAATTATAAAATCCGACAGTATCAAACTAATCGATGAAGTAAGA
Organism: Bombus affinis; assembly: GCF_024516045.1. Lineage (NCBI taxonomy): Eukaryota > Metazoa > Arthropoda > Insecta > Hymenoptera > Apidae > Bombus > Bombus affinis. Next base: position 1,373,575 of record NC_066361.1, on the reverse strand, counting down.
GTAAAATTTGACGAATATATAGTTAATACCACTAGAGAAAGACTAATAACAGATTTGATAATTCAAGCTGAAAGCGAAATTTATTATCTTCGTTTTCAATTCGATGAAGTATTCAACGCTAAAAATATAGGGAAAGTGGGACTTCCTAGTCCTCAAATTATTGATCGTGTACTATTCATTGAAAATTACAAGAGAGCACTAAGACACTACCTTTACAATACAGCATTAGAACCGAAATATGAAAATTATCAATTTATACTAGTGTAACGGCATATGAGTTAGAGGACGATGCGAATTGAGAGCGGCTCATGTTGACACCGCCTTGACGCATGAAACGTAACGATAAATAAACGCCGGGAAAAACAATGTCGCCGTACGTGCAAACGTTGATCAAAGATGAATTCGAATTTTCCGACTCTCCCTCGATCAGTATAAATAAGCGGAAGCAATCGCAAGCGAATCAGATATTATTCAAGTTTCACGAGTTATTAACAGAGTTATACGAGTTATCGAGTCATCTGCGAGCGTTTATACACTGTCTTTGCGAATCCGTTTGTACGAGCGTCTCTCGACAGTATTTATATTTATATTTATTAATTTATTTAATTTATTCCAAATATATTTGACGGGTTGCAATAGCAATCTATCGTTCTCGTTATTCTATATTACAATCCTCTACTCCATCCACCACACTAGATATATCGAAATTGACGGTATTCGCTATCAAGACCAAAGTTTTCTTCACAATAACTGTACTTATTAACGGGCTTGGCATGGGATATAGTGCGAGTATTCCCCATACCAACCAAAAGAGGCCAAGCATTTCTGGCACCAGTATTTGAACATCCAATATCTATATACATGAACATTGCTAATGAATACCTCGATAAAAATTGTAACATAAAAATAGGAATTTGTTGGGAACATGATACATTTACACTATACATGTGAATGTGTGTGTAAGCGTCAGAGGACGTCCAGGCCTTAGTTGGGACAAAAGACAATAGTCAGTCGTTAGAAGCATCTAGAAGAGTCGGTTGAAAACAAGCGTGCGTGCGAGTAGGATTTCGAGGTCTTTAGAGTATAAGATATATGTATAACTATTTGTATATCTATAATTATTTGTGTTTTCGAATCCCTTCTATATCTTTACAGAATTACAATGTGCAAATAAACTCACGCGACACATGACAAGAAAACTATCCACGACTGTGCGTCAGGAATAATTAACTTTAACAAAAGAATAAACATTGGTAAGTTTGCCGTTTATAAAATCGAACATATAACTTTCATTCCATTAACAGCTGAAAACCAATATATAGCTATACCAAAAGAAGGAAATGAAATACATGTACTTTAGAAGTACAAATTTGTAAATAGGAAGACCTTCCATAATTCAGTCACCTGGTGAACAATGTAATATTCATAATATTGAACGATAGTATAATGAAGATAGGACAATCCAAAGTCAATATAACATTTGAATATAAACTCAAGACGATTCCCTTCGAAAATGATACAAGAATAGATTATTTGTTAGACAAAATCGAAAGAACACCTAGAATTCCTAGTAACATACCAGAATATTAGAATAACTTAGACCAAATATCAGACCAAATCAATCAGCTAACGAATACAATCTCTTAAGTCATGGGGACTCACATTTCTACAAATAGCCCGTTATGTCGCAGGTATCTACCCTCTCAATAAATTAGGAATATTCGATGTACTTAAGAAATGTTTACCTACAAAACCATATATTGATTTACTATGTTGTAAAACTAAGAATAACATCCAAAATATTGCGACGAATCCAACACCTTTAAACATATATACAGAAATACCGCAAACAATTTAGCCAGTCGCCACTTGAACGAAGAAGATGAAACAGAACACTTGGGACAAATTCAGATGAGGCCTACAAAGGTGCGATTCCACAAATCCATAATGAAGAAACGTTAAGAATTAGGAGGACCAAAATAATTCTAAGAAGGGGGGAATGTGACGACCATCAAACCTCAAATGAAGTCACCCAGATAGCCATTATCAGCTTTTGCACACGACACCCACAACTTCCAACATCGCCCCTCAGCGCCTATACATTTAGAATATAAAAGCCGAGCATCTATCCAGAAACCGCAGTCTTGACAAATCTTGTTGACCCTCGGTTATACTTCGGAATTATACGCTAACGTTACGTATTATAAATCTATTGTATTCTTGTACTTGATCAATAAATATTGCAAACGAAAATACAAGAGTTGGCGATCCTCCTCATCTCATTATTTTTTTATTTTTTTCTCACGAATTTTACGTGATACAAACATAGTCGAGAAGCAAGAAGGTCACTGGTAATCGTGGACTGTTGATTATTAAATAAATTATATTGTTGAACGTCACCGAGTATTTCTTGGGCACCTTACACCAAACACCATCTCATGTATATTATACAAGTCGAATGACACGAGTCTGAATTAAAATAATAAATTCAAGAATCCAAATAACAAACAGTTTTGTAGCGACACACGAAACGGAGATAACTTATCTCAAGCGTTCATGTTGATAGGCGCATCAATACAGAAAATGAAGGTAACACGAGAAGTTAAATTAATTATAACAAATGAATATCCATGACACATTTCGTTGATTTTGCAAGAATAATTACAATAATAAAATTTTATTCACTTACATAAAAAGTCAGGACATCGATGCATCATGGCACGCACCTGAAACATACCAATAATTAATAAATGGTTAATAGTCAGAAATTAAAACATTAATAACAAACGACGATAAATAATAATAAATAAAACCCACAATGTTTGTTAAGAGAACATGTTGTAAAACGTGTGGTAGTTTAATGAGGAGATTACTCGATATTGAGGCCGTCAAATATATTTTAAAGCAATTATAAATACTGGTTGGCTCTAATTCACTAAGACTGTGTGTAACTCGCTGAAGAGATCGCGCGTGACTGAGACTAATGAAAACTGATCACCTTACGATCGCGTTCGTTTATTTATGCTGGTCGAGCGGGTACCGGTAAATTTCCATTCGCCTTTGTTAGACGGTCCCACGAAGCGGCGACATTGTTTTTGCCCGAAGTTTACTTATTGCGTTACTTAACGCTGTTGATACTCCGAAGCAAGACCACACCTGGCTCGATTTGTCCTCTAGCTCGTATGTCGCAACAATATTATATAAATTTGTAAGTATGGGATGCGGAAAAAATTAAACGAGTCTGAAAAAAGCAAATTCCTGAACTAAAACAGCGACTGTTATTAGTAGCAAAAAAGTAGAAAGTAATATGAAGAAGTCGTAAAGTAATACACAATTTCTTAGAAAATGACGAAGATTATGACAAAAAGAAAAGTACTTGTCAGTCGTCATCGTTATCCGATCGTGATAGGTGAGCAATTTTGCGTGTAGCAAATTGTACCTCGCAGTAAATCGCGAAGGAAATAATGGAAAAATCTAATGTTAGTGCCAATGTTTCAAGTGTTCGTCGTGTTCTACTATCGTGCAAAGATATTAAGAGGCTAAAATTGAAAAAGAAACCTTCGTTAACAACGAAACACACAATAGAATGTCTACGCGTTGCAAAAGAAAGAATACATTGAAAAAAGAAATGGAGAAGGGTACTACTTTCAGACGAAAAATATTCAATTTGCATGGGTCCGATGGGTTCCATCCAATATTATTTTCATGATACAAGAAAAGAGACAATGTCAGCAATTCGACGACAAATGGGAGAAGGCAGCGTGATGGTTTGATGGGCCGGCATTGGTTATGTCGGCAAGACAGGTATCAAGTTCATGAATGGGAGAATGAATAGTGTCCGATACATAAATTTAATCGAAGAACAAATAAATAATTATGCAGAACGCGTTTCTGGATCTGATTACATCTTTCAACAAAATAATGCACCTGTACACACATCAAGATTGGTCCAATCATACTTTAATGAAAATAATATTTCTATTTTGCCGTGGTCTGCGCGCTCCTCGGACCTTAATATTGAAAATTGCTAGGCAGAACTTGTTCACGACATATACGCGAGTAGAAAGCAGTATCAACAGGTACAAGAATTAAAAAATGCAATTGTACGCGAATGCGATACATTGAGTCAAAATTATATTCAGAAACTATATAAATCGATAGCAAATCGTACATAGAAGATTCCTCTTTCTTCACCACCACTCCAATATCGTTACTAAATTCTAGAGGTTTCGCATTCTTCTTCGGGGAGGAGAAGTACCCGACGTACCTTTTCTCTTATTCTCCTGCACCTTTCATTGTCTCCTCCAACTTTGAACTCGCTGTCCTCGTAACTCTGGTCTCCGGTCGTATTTTCCGAACGAGAGGGGGCCCAGGGACCCACCCTCCTTTCGACGTTTGCCCACTCACTGGATGACCGTCGAGTCGAGCCTGAAAGGCCACTCGAAACACCGACGGAGCCTGGGGGCTCTGAAACCCGCTGCGCCGTAATTCTTTCGTCTGTCATAAACTTATCCATATTTGTTTAAATGATGAACATAGTTTAGGGTTATAGCCATATTCGTTGTACTAATATGCCACGTCCTTCCGAAAAAATACTAATCGTAATCCATAAGCAAAGCCAATCATCAGAACAGAAGCCATTGTCACGGGGGAATTCGACTACCTGTGCGATAAGACAGGCAAATTCCAGGCGTCTTATCATGAGTGACCACCGAAGAAATGTCCAGTCTCTCTACCCGTTCCCACGGACATACGACAAGTGTAACCAAGGTCTTGTCCCACTCCCACGAATAAAAAATACAAATACTACCGCCAAAATCGTCCAAGTCAGTCTTAATCAGACCGAGTCAGCACGAATTACTGTACAAATTGAGTAAAAAATAAAAGAACGTGACATTTTAATCATTTGTTCAATATCTGTTACGCGACATTTTGGCGATCCTGCCAGGATTCATTCGCTTCAGTGCAAACGAAATCACGATTTCGGCGTACGCGCATCATTGAAGATAGAAGAATGTGCGGATCACTGCCAATCTTTGCTACTACGAAGCCCTGCAGCAACTTTCAACGTTCCACTACGGTGAAACTAGACGGGAGGACCTCGGTCAGCGCAGAGCAAGCCTACGAATAACATTCGGAATCTAAAATCAACCAGAGAGGAAACACCCCAGAGACTCCTCAACGGCCATAGCTACTACGGTAAGCTGAAAATCTGAATTCCTTTGTACATTACCGCGCGAGAAAACCAAGTTTCTCAGGCGCAACCAGCAAAGCATACGCCGAAGAGCTAGACGGATTACAAAATTGTATCAATAACCCGAAACAACTCGCAAATCACTTGTAAGCATTAACACACACCCGAAACAAACGAGATTTATTCAATATCATAGGTTCCGTATCGAAAACTCTGTTCGGAACTCCCCACGATGACGATCTTACACTCATAAACGAGAATATGGACAAACTATTCGATGACAATAATAAAAGACTATAATAGCAAATCAAACAGCACTTATTAGGAAAATTGTAAACTCACAAAACCTAAACCACCTAGAGAAATCATATCGATGTATTAAAACAACATAAGCAGGCAGATATCGATAGATTTATACGTAAAATGATCACGAGACTCGACATCGCGATGCAAACTTTATACATTCAGTTAGACGAGATATTTAACGTCATAATATTAGGCAAACTAGTGGTTTGTACGTTTAGGGGCTCGTTTTGGGCCATTCCTGGAGTATAGAATCCATACTGGCTTCGTAAATAGATGTTAGTTATCTTTCACTTTCAAGCGTCCAATGCCCGGAGAACGGCGCGTATAGATGGTCGGCGCGCGACTTGGAAAAACCCCGCCCTCTCCGTTCGGGTCATTGGACAAGTTGAACCTACCCTTTCGGACGGCAGGTCGCTTAGCCGGCGCCGCACGATGCACGCATCGCGCCGCGCCGTTATTAGCGGGGGCCACGAGGAGGCGGAGCTGCCAGTATGTAGCTCGGTCGCAGCAGGATGGCTTTACAGCCGATTATCCCTGCACCGTCTCTGCACTCATTTACATGACTACCGCCTGCACTGACAGTCACAGGTATCTTCTCCGACTCGTACTGATCGTGTTTTCCTCTTCTCTTTTGTTTCTTGTTTATGTTTCTGGTACTTTCATCTTTATTGTGCTATCTTGAGTCCTGTGTTATTTGTTTGTTTGCTTGTTATTACGGGGTTTCTTCGTTGAGTTTCCTCTTCTTCTTCTTCTTCGTCTTTTTATTGGCTGTTGCCGTCTTTTCGTTGTTGTCGTTGTTGCTGCTGTTTTTATTATTGTTATTATTCCCTCTATTTTCCGATGTTGTTGTTGTAGTAGGTCCCTCTACGTTGACTTCTCCTTCTTCTCTGCATTGTTCGGGCACCCGCCGAGCCAGCCTTGGTCTTCGTCTTAGAGGCTGGCTTATCTGCTTCCTCAGTTGTGTCGATCTTCTTTTTGGAGATCGTCCTAGCTGCGATGAACCCCACATCTCTCGTAGGGTTCTCCTTCTCTTCTGTACTTTTGTTTGCAGAACTTTCCTTGTGAACTGACGGAAGTGGGGGTCCTTTGTTACGAACTCCTACTTTTCCTCCGGCCAGTGCAGGTCGAGATCTCCTATTGCGTTCCGCAGTTCTTGTCTTTCCTCATTGGAGATTGGGCAATCCTCTAGGATGTGATGGGGTCTTTCTACCTCGTGTCCACCTCATGGCATGTGTCCACCTCACTGGGGCGGAATGTTTTGAGTTTGCTGTTGAAGTCCCCGTGGCCGCTAATGAACTGTGTCATGTAGTGGCGGGGTCTTACACAGCGGTTCTCAAGTGATACTATCTTCTTGATACTATCAAAGTATTCGCAGGTCGTCCTATCCTTCGGTGTTTTCTACCAGCGTTCTTGCCACTTTTCTATCGCCTCCCTGACGATGGTTCTTTCGTCGCTCGCTTCGTCTCGTCCTTTTTTCTTCTTATATTCTCTCGCCCTGATTTCGACTAGAAAGTAGATGGGTATGACTCTTGCGATGACCTGGAGTGCTTCCGTTGATATTGTCCTGCAAGTCTTCGTCACTTGGAGGAGCGCCATTCTGTGTGACCTTATCAACATCCTCCTCGTTTTCCCATTCAGCAGATCACTCCAGCCAGCTGTGGCATTTGTGGTTATCGGCTCGTACAGCCCTTTGTACAAGGTACGCATGGCCGCGTGTCCGAGGCCCCATTTCGCATTGGCTACGCTCGAGAGGCTGCTGAATAGTTTTTGGCACTTGTGTGCTATTTTCTGTACGTGCCGGATGATTTTTAGGCCTCTCTCAAGATGCACTCCCAGGTATCTGATCGCTTGTCTCATTCTTATACTTCTGCCGTTGATCTTGATGATCGGTGGTCTCTCCGCGTCCAATATGCCTTTGACGAGCAGCATCTCCGTTTTCTGCGCCGGCAACGCTAGTTTCTTCCTGGTACGCCAGGCGGAAACACAGGTAACTATTTCTTGTCCCTTATCTTGTAGCTCGTTTCTCGCGTTACCTGTAACTAGGATTATTATGTCGTCCGCGTGCGCGATAATTTCACACTCTATCGCGCTTCCCGTTAACTTGGCCAGCAGGTCATCGAATAGAAGGCTCCAAAAACTTGGACCCAGTACCGATCTCTGCGGGCATCCATTCGTGACAGGCTTGCTGACTGTATCGTTTTTCCCGATGATTTGCACGATTCTGTCCGAAAAATTGCTCCTTGTCAACCGATACAGGTTGCCGGAGCAGCCTCTTCGTTTCAACTCGTGCAATAAGTTCGGCCACCATACATTGTCGAAGTCTCCTGATATGTCGAGCGCAATTGTGAGGACGTACTTCCTCTCGCTCATTTTCTCGACTTTCTCTCGAAACTTGGTGATCGCGTCCACCGTCGATCTTCGGGGGCGAAAGCCATATTGTCGGTCCGAGGACAACGCATGATCATGGAAGATGGGCGCCATCCTAGTGGCCATTAGCCTTTCCAACAATTTGCCTATCACGAATAGCAGGCAAATTCGTCTGTAGGACAATGGATCACTTCTGTCCCGATTCGGTCCTTCCGGGATAGTAATAACACTCCCAACCTTCCATCGTTTAGGGAAGATGCCCCAGGCGAGGCAGCCGTTCTTGAGCCTTAGGAGCTCTTGGTGTATTCCTCCCCAGGCCTGTTAGATTATTTCTGCCTCGATCAGGTCAGGGCCAAAACATTTCCCCTTCTTCCGCCGTTTCACGGCGCCACTGAGTTCTTGGAATCGAAACTCAGGGGTGTCCTCGACATTCGTAGGGTTTGTCGAGCTCCGTCTGATCTCTTTCTGCTCCGGCGTCAGATTTTTCCTGGTCGTCGGGTAAAAGGGCGGACAACATCGCCGCCGCGGTTGTTCGCCAGTTGGAAGTGTCCCCTTGTGGCGTTCGCAGAGTTGATGCTGTTTCCCCCCTCTGAGCTTCCCTGTGACCGTTCTATACGCGATGCCTCTGGGTTCTTTATTGTCCTCCTTTGTTACAAAGTCCTATCAAATCTGGACTTTGGCTTTCGTAACCGTCCGTTGGTATTCTGTTTTTATTTCCCGGTACCGCAGCTTCACGTGTTCCCTCGTTGCAGAGTCCTTAGCCCCTTGGTATCTTCTTCTTGCCCGGTAGGTGTTCCTTTTTGCTCAAGAGGGCTAGGGCGTCCACCAGGGCACTGACCTGTAGTGTCATTTCTTCTTTTGGAATGGCTACGTCGCAGGTTCTTATCAAGAATGCCTGCAGTTGTCCGGCCATTCGTTCGACGTCCTCAGCCTGCTGGAGGGTTGTTTCTCCGAGTGCCTCTATGTCCTCCATGACAACTCTCTGGAACACCTCCCAGTTGGTAATTCGCGTGTTGTATCTCCTTTCCTGATGCTGCGGCATGGTGTTTCTTTTCCCAAAATCCAGGCGCGTCGCCAGTATCCTATGGTCACTGGAGGTTCCGTCCTGGTGTACTGTCCATTCTTTCATGAGCGTATTGCTTTTGACACACTCACTAAGTTCGAGGGCGTAACGGCGGCACTGGCTGCCCGCTTTTGCCCGCACTACTCTATAATTTTTCTAACAGCCTGCTCTACGGCGCACTCGGCACTCGTCTAGTAGGACTGTTTTCGCGCTAAGTTCGGCGGCGCATTGCTTTTCGAACGCAGACTTTAAGGACGGCGGCGTATCGCTTCACGTCTTTAAAGTCGGCGCCCACCGGGCCGACCCCGTTCGACAGACTCCGACTGTGAAGATAAATCTGGAGATACCTCAGGACTTGCAATTCGAACGGCCGAAATCCGTCAAGCACTGCCGCTGCTGCCGCCGAAATGGTGCGGAAGCCCCTCACTACCCTGATGGCTACTGTCCTGTGCAGCCAGTACTCCTTCAGATCAGAGATCCGTAGAGGAGCCTAGATAGCACCACGCCGGCGCACAGCCAGCGCACTCCGAAGCCGGGCCCGCCCAGCCTAGGCAGCAAACTTCCTAATGCGTTCGCCGTCGCCTCGACAGACGGTGCCAGGCGCTCGAAGTGAGCGCCGAATGTCCAATGGCTGTCGAGGGTCAGACCCAGATACTTCATGCTGGTTCGGACCGCGATCTCAACCCCCTCCAATCTTAGGCGATAGCCCGCGTGGAGGCGTCCCGTGATCGGCCCTGCGGCAGAACCACATTGCCTCGGATTTCTCGGGACGCCTTCAACCCCGATTCCTTGATCGCGGTCATGCAGGCCACCGCCAGCTCCGCCAGACGGACGGTTCTGCCCCACGCCGTGCCCCACACCAGCACCACCGTGTCATCGACGTAGCACGCACATCGGCGTCCGAAGCACCGCGTCGTACGCGGGAAACTCGAGGGTCCGGCATATTCTGTGCCAGGGGATGCTGTTGAAGACGTTGACCACGACCAGCAACACGGCCAATGCCATGCAACCACGCCGCTCGGCCTCCTCGACCAAGGATCGGACACGGGCGACAGCGTCGGCCGTAGACCGTCTCCGACGAGAAGCTTGCTTCTACCCGACTACACCATGGTCAGCAGCCAAGCTGTCCGTAAGGTGGCGACGTCTGGATGAAGATGACGTCGAGATGAAGTCGAGATGAAGATGAGAAGAAGAAGACGCGAATTATATTATCATGCACATCACTCGAGACCATCGCGTGCGCAATAGATTCCATGTCTCGCATGATAGATCTAACATCGTACGCAACATGGCGCCGACTGTCAGTCATAGTACGCACCATTATTATCTTCGCAACTTGAATGTGATAAAGTACCAAAATCGCAAGATGGTCGAGCAAGATGTGCAAGTGTAAACCATGTCACGCTCGCGAGTATCATTCATTGCTCTAACATCATGCGTGTTTTATCCAGAAAAACGTGCAGTCATATAATATGTACCTTAGCCTGCAACGTAATTCTAACTAAGCACCTCGATTGAATTTATGTGTTAGTGCAAGTGCATTTTATGCAGTTTATCAATAAGTAACCACTATCTCCACTCGATTACCTCTACCAGTACTATACAACTCTCATGCTGCAATGCAGTGATCATCCACTCCCTATAATAATATCAATCAATCCCGTTATTTAAATCTACAAATTTAATGCCATCGCAGTATAATACCCATCCACTAGGTAAACAAAACAAAATAATACACCTGCCAAGCACTAACGCTCTTTACATAGTTATCATCTGTTCCATTCGTGCTTTATATTAGATCAAAAACTCATTCGTTAGGTATTTAATTCTTAAATTCAAATTATCAACTGAATTTCAGCCACAGTCTAATAAATATTGCTCGCAAACGAGCTATCATTTCTTAAATCAAATATAAGAATTGTTTGTTTTATAAATTATGTTGTGTGTCTAAACACAGCCTACTCAACATTGTATCGACCGCGTGACATTGATTGTCAACAAGTCCTATAAACTAAAATCTTTCAAATTTCTTTTGTTTTTGGTAGACACAACCACCCGCTAGTCGATGAGTCATTCTGGTATATTTGGCTTGTCCTTTGTTATTATACAATTATTGCCATTTTTTACGACTGACCTCCTTTCTCGTAGTGAGTCGACACTATGCTATATTTAATCAACACTCATGATTGTAGCGATAAAATACTTCCTATCAGTACAATATATAATCTAAAATTTAAACATCCTGTTTTAGGGCGACATATCCAGTGAATTAACGGCGCCTGGATAATTACATCTCCTTAAAATTAACGAGTAAATCTATAACATAAGTAACAACCTTATTATCTAATTTCAGTCTAGTACCCAGAAACTCTTCATGATAAATTCACTATGCTCAAAATGCATCCCTTTACAAATGATATCGATATGTACGATATTTATTTGATATATTAATATTGTATTATTTGTTATAGGTCCAGACCACCGACCTCGGCCAGGACTATTATGATTCGCCTTCATCACAGCCATATTATTGCTCCATCACGAGCATAATATTAACTACGACAAAAAAACTAAAATTAATAATTTGTCTCTAACTACCGCCACTATAATACGACTGGCATGTATACTGTATAAATAATTTATAATAAATAACTTGTTTATAAATACATCTTGTCATATTTATCTACGCTATCCTATGTCTAACGCCTACAGCCACCTAGGCCTACACATCGTAATTCCTTTATATTTTTCACAAACCGTTATAGCGCAAAATTTCCAAATCCTATTATGTTTAATTCCGTAATATTGTAATGAAACTTTCGGGCAGCCGACTTTATCAGGCCATTTGTCTCAGAGTTCAAAGTAATTTCCCGTGCTTCCAAGTTTTTTCCTAAAATGCGACTTGGCAAGTAGATAGCTGCCACTGTAAGGCATTATTTAAAATAGATTTAAACCGCGAGAAAATTTCGGAAATCCGCAAGAAACATCTCCAAAGTAACAGCTCAACAGCGGTGGAACTTACTTAGAACAGCCCCTGTTTATGTCAACAAACAAGTGGTCCGTAATGTTGCGACCACTTCTCGATGTTGCGAATGGACCTCGAGCACCGCGCCGGGAGACATACCGACTTAGTGAATTCCTCCCAAGCCGACTTATTCCACGCTATTAATCCTTATAATTGGAAAGGACCCACTCTCCTAATCTTAGATTAAAAGAGCGTTTGGCAAAAGTGAAGAGAATAGGTACTCTTAACACTATAGCTTATCATATGGTTCACGATACACCGTAGTAGGCGCCCAGCTCCGTAGATGTTACTCGGTGCTCGAATACCTAACTGTCGTGACTTGTAATGGTCCACAGATGGCACGATTGGATACTTATCTTAGGCTACGTATCGTTATTTATACGTACAGATGGCACCACTAGTTCGTACATCGGCACCAGGCTAGTGTTGATGCTATAACTCTGCCTTGAATAATGGGGTCCCCATATCAATATGGGGACTATCCGACAGATCAGTGCGCATTCTTTACATAGATACCGTTGGCTTTCGCAATAAAAAGACTTGCTGTACCAAGTGAGTGCTACCCTCCACTTATGAGATCGAAAAACTCAACGCACTACCGTGGTTAGGACGCCCCTTAAGCATCGGTGGCTGTGTCGAAAACAGACGAGGCTAATGCTGCGTCTTTCCGCGAACAGTTGAAACATTTTGATCCTTCGAGCCAGATCAAGTGAAAAGTGCATTTACCAGTGACCACGCTGTGCCACGTGAATACATTAAAACCAGCAGCGGAAGCATTATCACTACACGAATCCAGTGTCGTTGGGAGCGTCACTTTCGAAGAAGTATAACCCGTTGGTTCAGGAACGCAACCTCGCAACCTCCCGCCGCGACTGGACGATTATCAGCGCAGCGAATTCCAACAGCAACAAAATCTCGCAACGTCAAGGTAAGCTCTTTAAGTGTTTCGCCGATTCCTATTCTTTCCACAATACCAACCACAGCAAAAAGAATGCCGACTGTGTCAAAAATCAACATCATGCGACAAAAACGCTATAAATATCTCGACACCATCCAGATCATACAGCAATGCGTCGACCAGTATCAACAGACTAACAAGAATGGCGATTATCTCTTGGAAACGTATCAAGTCCAACTCGAGGAAGGGTGGAAACGGTTACGACTCTTCTAAGAAGAATTAGAGGACCTGGGCTGACTCCACGTTGCAAGGAGACACGTTAAAAACTTACATGTCCTTGGGAGCTCGATTAAAGAGTCTGATACAGGGTGAGCGACCATCAACCCCGTCGACACCCAATGGCAGCGATTTTCCCGCACCGAAAATTCACTTACCAGAAATGCGGCTGCTGATATTCGACTCTAAATTGAAACAATGGAGCCCATTATACAATATCTTCATCTCAACGATAGACAACACCACTACCTCACACCCATACAAAAATTCCACTATCTGCGGGCTGCCTTAACGGGAGAAGCAGCGGCCTGCGTGAATTCAATTAGCTTCGACAATGAAAATTCCTCGAGGCTATGGCCCTTCTCAAGAAGAGGTTCGAGTGGATCCGTCAATAAGTGCCACGAGGACTGTATTTACCGCATCCCAGGCTGCGTCAACATGTCACACCTGCCGAGGACCTCTCACCACTTGGTGGTGTGACACGTTCAAGACTAAATCCCTTTGCGGGCGTCTTGAGAAGGTTAATAGGGCATCTTTATGCATCAATTGCCTCAGGAAATGACACACAGCGCGAGACTGTCGCGCCGGATCATGTTGTACGTGCGGGAGGGGCGGGGGGTATTCACGATAGCGCATATCTCCAATGCGTTTGACACGGTAGCCCATTCGGCGATAAAACCTTGCCTAGCAAGGAAAGGTGTTCCGTCCCCTATTATAGGCATAATCGAGGAAATGTACAAAGATTGCAAGACAAAGATCAAAACCATAGACAATGTAGGGGTCGAGATTGAGATCCTTAGGGGAGTCAAGCAGTGTGACCCTTTGTCACCGCTGCTATTCAATTTACGCCTAGAGGCGCTGTTGGATGAAATGGAGGAGAAAACCAGTGGTACATATGTAAATGATATAATGAAAGTCCCAATCCTGGCATTCCTTGATCACGTCGTTTTGCTTGGCGAAGACGAGAGAGAGGCACAATGACAGGTGGATACGCTGCATAAATACCTGAAGAGCCTGGATATGACTATCTCCGGGGAGAAGAGTCAAACGTTCCAGGTAGTCGCCAAGAGGGACACCTGACTCTTATTTCTTTATTAGTGTGATTACTTATTTCTTTATATTTATTTATTTGTTGACTTGTCTTATTATTTATTTATTTATTGTGTTATTTATTTATTTTATTATTGACATAATATCAATTTTAAAATAAATTTTAATTATAAGCCCCTACGTGGGGGTACCTCGGAAGAATGGGGCTTCCTTAATCGGATGTCTCACAGGTTTTTAGCCAAATGCCTCATCATCTAATTAGTGACGCGCATGAATGGATTAACGATATTCCCTCTGTCCCTAACTAATATTATGAAATATTTGTCAAGATCCCAGGAGATTTTTAAATATGATTTTTAAATAAGATTTTTAAATAATGTTCTTGGGCTGTTGTAACAAATTTTGTATGCCTTCAAGTGGATACAGAACATAGGCTCAATTCAACGATAACAATGCGGAGTTATATTTCCTCAGTCAACGGGAAACAAATAGAATGAATGGAAATTCATTGCGACTGAAAAAAATATCAAATAGGATGTACAGATTAAGAAGCGTAGGTAATTGTGTTGTAAAGTATCACGATAGAATTCTTTTCTACAATTTTCTAAAAGATACATAAGAGCTATATTTTACAAGAAAATAATATTAATATTTTTATACGATTTATGAAACGGAGAGCGGCTGCTGTTGCGTGATAGGAGAAGAAAATAATATTCAATATTCTTTTCATACTTCCATACATGGACTTTATATGGCTTCAATTGCGCTTGAAATTATAATCAAAAATTATGTGAGAAGCTGTGACGCCAGGAAAATGTTTGATCACATCTCTGCCATCCCGTCTCTATAAAACTACTAAAAGTTAGTTAATTTAAAAAAATTAAAGATTCCTCTTACAAACATTCGACAAAATCGGAAGATTCATACGATAATACGTTTTTAGACTGATTTGTGCAATCACTATAGTGATTGCAAATGTTCCATAGCGGTGTTTAGATATCGTAATATTAGTAAGTTTTTTGAAGAAAATATACGAATCAAAATATTCCCAACGAATCAATTCTGAGAAAAGATTACTTAGAAGATTCGTATAAAACAATTATTTAAAGTATACGAAATGATATTGGTGAAAAAAATGTGCATTTCGATTCATGAAACGAGAGATAAATTTGGCCGTTATACAACAAACATGCCACATTATATGTGAGAACCGTCAATGCTTCCGTTACTTGCCTGTAAAGAATAGGGAAAAAATAGATCGCACTATTGTTGCATGACTAGTGAATATATTATCGAAAACAATATTGCAGCGCAATCGCGACTCTGTGTCATTGCTCAGATAAATGTTTTAAAATAAATATTTCTGCCTCCGTTTCATAGTATTGATCAAGTGCAGGTGGAAGATGTTCTCCATTTATGACAGCTTGCTTAGTCTAAAAGCACCGTGAATCAAGACCAGAGTTGCTTTGAGTCTACGCAGCAAATAGTGATCGAAAATATTGAAACTTAAACGCACGATTAATCTTATTTAATTTTTCGCCATAGGTAGTGACGCTTGCATACAAAATATGTAAATTTTCGTCAATATTGTACCTCAATCCTTGAATATTGATCACATACGATCGATAGTATTACGTGGTGTTTAGCATCACCGTCAGTGAGGATGAAAAATGAAATAAGTATATCGGGTACATAATCAAGAATCTGTATCCGAATTATTTGTTTCTCATAGTCCGATGTAACGATGCCTGTCATCTATTGTGCATGGATAATCTGACAGATGAAAGATATATCAAATAATACACATACATACATATATGTTTAAAAGGTATATCAGGTAGGGTGGGACAGCTGAGTAGGGGATGATTCTATAAGTAAATATAACTTAGTTCTATGAAGCGTTTTCGTATAACAATAACGAAGAAGTTTCGGTGATCCCACTTAGTTGTATCCATTGTCAGTATGTAAGAATTGACAAGAAATATTGTCTAGGAACAAATTATGCGATAAAATTGTTCAGAAATGAACAAAATATAGAAATAATTGTTGAAAATGTCAACGTGGTGTTCATGCTCGCCCTCCACATGCGGATGCGTGAGTTACAAAAGGCAGTAACTAGAAGATTGTTCTAGATGCAATCGATCATGTAAATTTGACCAATCGCGGGGAGACGCAATCGCGAGGAAACACGTCAACGGAAGTCGTAAATTCCCGTTACGATTATAGTAATCGAAGCCGCGAGTAGATCGATCCCCTGATTTCCGTTAAGACAATAGGGGTGGTTGAAATAATATAACTCCGTTATTCAGGGTTATAATTGTATATTTTCTCCAACAACTTCGTTTAATCACACACAATAGTAACGTCGCTGAGTATGAGGATTGCCTTGATCTTGCTCAGATTCTGACTGCCAATCTGATAGAGGAAGGCTCTCGTGTCGTAGTAGATGTGGCGATTGATCAGATCCGACCTTGACTGAATCGAATCAACAGAATCAACCGAATAACCGAATGAATAGACGTCGACTGCTTGACTTCGACTGTGTAACTTGAGTGACTTGAATTGACTGACTGACTGACTCGAACGACTGACTCGTACTGACTCGAACGACTGACTGTGAGAGCTATGGGAACTCTAGGCACCGTGAGAGCCGTCGGAACTGTCCGTCGGGGCTACAGAAACTCTTCGTCGGAACCATAGAAAACTCTCTGATGTTCGTTCTGATGTGATTACGGAGGAAAGCTCGGTATGGGCGTCCCATTAGAACGAAGGAAGCTGATTCGTTGTTCATACTTTTCGTTAGGAACGGTGAGGACAAGGATCCGCGCTATCCATTGGCTAAGACGTTAACGGTTGAAGTTGGGATATGGAAGCATCCTACCGGCATGACTCGTGGGAAAAGCCAGACATTTCTAGTCTATAAATGTCTGGTTTTCCCTATCATATAATTAACAGTTTTTCCCGTTATAACTACCAGATTTCTCCGTAATCTTTAAGAGCGTTCAATAGACCTAAGGACCTTTTTAAGTACCAGCTATAAACCCACAATACTTGCAGGATTCAAGGTTCCTGCAAGCTAATGAGACTCGGTTTATGGTGGGCCTTAGGTTTATTGAGGGTTTCTCTAACGACGCTTGGGTCTTGACGGTCAGACATTAAGGTACGTCGCGCGAATCTTTTCACGCGACGTAACAGATAGACTCGATCGATATTTTTAGATGCTCATTTTTTTTCCGAGTCTATGTAAGCTTGTGCAATAACGGTTTTTTCGGCTCAGAACGGTGTGATAGATTTATCCGTGCAATATTGTAATAACTAATGTGATCCTACCTTTGAACATAAAAATAACAACAGTAATTTTGTAAGATTGTTTGCATTTTGGAAATTTGTACGCATCACGAAAACAGTAATAAAGAAAAGTCGCAAATATACACCTCCGTTTTCCTTATATTAATTATTTTCCTTGTATGGTCGTGAATCGGGACTACACCACATACATATACACCGTCAGTTTGTTCTTTAGTTAACAAAAGCTTTTTGTTCCGCCGCGCGATACATCTGCACTCCATCCCGCGCGGCTTGATAGCCAACGGTCTACGTGCCGTCCTTCGAACCCTCCATAGGCCCAAAGACCCACCATAAATTTGAAATCATAACTGCATTGTTCGCACATATGATTTAAGTCAATCTGTTTGCCCGAAAAGATTTTCTAATTCTAGAAGTGTTTTCGGCCGGTTTTTAGAAAGGTCCTTGTGTTTATTACGCACTCTTAAGAATTACGGAGAAAGCGGGTAGTGGCCTAACGCAAAAAGCGGAGATCTACCTAACGGAAAATCCGAGTTTTCCCATAAACAATGTCGACCCACGTTAGGACCCACGTTGGTAGGATGCTTCTTCCTCCCATTTTCCTTCCCAACATCGGTCATAACCAATCGGCATCGCGGATCATTGCCCTCACTTTCCTAACTAAAAACGAATCCGCGTCCTTCGTTCAAAGGACACACCCATACCGAGATTTCCTCCGTAATCACATCAGGCCGAACTTGAGAGTTCCTTCGGCTCTCAAAGTGACTACAGTTCCGAGAGTACCTACAGCTCTCACAGCAGCTACAGGTCTGAGAGTTCCGACGACTCTCAAGGTGCCCCGCTAATCAATCAAAGTCAACATAAACGAATTCTCTCATCTACGAATAATCCTTTTCTTCGTTACCTATATCTTAATCAACGGTGTTACCAATTTGTGTGACTGTATAAATTGTTGGAAATATATATTTTTATAACTCTATAAATCCCAGCGTTATACCACAACAACCACCCCTATTATCCTAACCGAAATAAGGGGATCGATTATGGGATCGTGGTGTCGATTATAATCGTATTATAATCGTAACGGGAATTTACGACTCCCATTGACCCGTACTCTCGTGACCGCGTCTCCCCGCGATAGCTCGAAAATACACTTTTTTACAATGAATATTTGCATTCACCATCATGTATTTTTGTAATTAGACATTTCTATGTCCTACATATTGCTGAACAATGCAATCAGGATATCTCCTAAGTCAAATCTTCCACGAAGTCATCTATTATCGACTATACATGTTACTAAATATTAAATTGTTCGTCATTAAAATATCTTAAATGATAAACATAAATTTATTACACATTTGAATTCGGCAAACAAAAATACAACTAAAATCACATATCGAAACGTACACTACAAAGAATTCTTTTTCCAATTTTTTGTAAATCCTTTTCTTTTACTAACGTATTCCCTAAAAACATTTCAAAGATACTAGTAACGAAATTTCACTTTTGATATTCCATTTATTCTCACTTCTTCACAAACAACATTTTTGAAAACTTCCATATCCCATACCTTAACATCAAAATCACTAAATTCTTTAGAATAAATAAATATCTTATCACTGGCATTATGTCACAACCAATTTCTATCGTTTTGAACTAATACTTCTAAAACACATTTATAGATAAAGATTTCAAAATATATATGTAGTAACTTAAGGGGTCTTAGAGGAAGGACAAGTAAAAATGCTTTATTTGTTAACAAGTTGGTATAGTTTGTGTATTTAATAACGATGAATATAATAATAAAGAGTGACAGATTATTCAGCGATAAGCAATGTTAACGTGTTCGTTCGGCTTAGCGGCTTTATACATCCAACCTCTCGACGTGTGCTCTTAGAATCTTCAACAAGAACTACCCATCTTAGATCATTTCTTGGTCTTCTCGGGGAGCCTCGAGTCTTCTCGACCCCCACTATGCACGGATCACGCCACCGTTCGCGCCTATGATCACATATGCCGCATTCCTTTGAAACAAGCGGCCGAAATCGACGTTTCTGGAAGTCGCTGCTTGGATGTGCTCGTCGATACATTGTATATCCCTCGTCTTACGGACAAGGCGATCCGCCTGCGACATTGCAAGACAGCGAGCGACAGCCAGAAACGCAACCAATACTAAAACCTCGCAGCGTAACAAACCGTACACCTCCCACTTTTTTTTATTACATATATAAGTCGGGTTCACATTATGATTAGGGTAGGGTCGTGTAACGAATCTTCATTTGGATTAGACATTGTCGTTATGCAATAGAGAAGATATTTACTAGTACAAATATGGTTATTAGTACAAGTATGGATGTTGCAGAATTGTCAGATAACCGCGGTGATTAGACACAAATGACAATGGTCTTAGGTTCGATAACGAATCCGTGGTCTTACGGGACGGCGATTGTATTATTTTCGCCAAAACCTAAGTTGGACTATATCTTAAAGCGTGAAATATTCACAGATCGTAGAGACGTTACTTAACTCGCTGATGCGATCGTACGCGAGAGAGTGTCTCTCCGTCACGGTGATGCTGCGGAGGAAAACTATGATTGGGTGTGTCTAAGGGCACAAGGTCATCGGATTCATGGAGAAAAGTCTTCGTTCGGAAAGTGAGGGAAATAGACGTTGCTGTTAATTGGTTAATTTCTATATTGGTGGTTGAAGAAGGATGCTAACCGCCCTTGAGGGAAAGTTGCTAGCGGGAAGCGTCGTTCGTGAGAAAAATGGATTTCTCCTATTTTTGCGTCCCAGATGCGTCGACATCTGGTAATCACCTTACTCGAAGAATAAGGTCTGCGTGTGGCGAGCCACGGGACAGAAACCATTGGAATGTTTACTGTCGAGTGCCGCAACAACTCTTTCTTTTTAAGGAGAGCTATACTATTACCCCATACCTTTGTTAGACAAAGCGTTCATCCCTTGACCGTGGCTACGTTCGGCGACTGGTTGTCGCCTCGAGCCTAAGCCCATTATCACAAATCTCGAATAAATACAATCGGATTGAATGACGGCAATTGCTTAATTACGGCTATGATTAGAATCTAGATTATAATGTTAAGGGATTTTCCCAAGGTTCCAAAGGGAAGGCTTCGGTGTCCTTTCATCCCCGACATATATATTATTTGTGGACTTGAATGCCACACTACGCGTAAAAATTTTATATTTGGTTTCGCCATCTACTTTAGTTATTTAATCCTATTTGGAAAATTCTTCTTCAAGGCTTATCTTTCCGACAAACGGAGAAACAAAATCAGAGAGAACGTTCACGTCAATGGAAGAAAGGAGTGTTATAAACCAAAGACTAGCTAAAGTATATAAATATATGTCTGATTCTCATTATGATTAGAGTTAGGGGCGTGTAACGAATCTTCATTTGAATTAGACGTTTTTGTTATGCAATAGAGAAGATATTTACTAGTACAAATATGATTACTATAGAATTTGGCAAGTAAGAAGAAAGACTAATTACACCCGCGAAACCATTAAATTCCTGCCTCAACATATTTCCTGCACGGCGGGCAATTTACGTGCAATTCACATTTATGGGTTAAATTCAGATGCTCTGTACATCAGGATCCTAAAATCGGTAGTCTGTTGAGTAAGGAATAACGAATAAAATTTGCTTATTATATAGAAAACTGTTGGCAGCGTAGGTTTCGGTGATTTTTCATTATATCGTAGAAATTGACGTTTTAATCATGTTACCACTACTCGGCCTTTGCGAGATCTTTGCAAAGATCTGTCGGTATCACCACTACGGTGAATGATACATATAACTGTGTGCCTGTGGCACCGTATATGTCCGTATTGTTTATCAACTACTTTGCGGTAGCCGGATTTAGAAAACTAACGTAAACCTAACTCTCATCTTCCGTTTACATGCAATATATAAACGAAGACTGGGCGAACTTGGATATTTCACGGATCCTTCGAATTATAGCCGCTTGCAGAACTTCGTAATAAAAATTATTATTATTAATAGTATGAGTTAGGTTAGAATAATCTAAATCTTTTAAATTACAGTTTATATCGAGCTTTATAATTTGTTGTTATTATTTGAAGGTAAATACATTTTAGCCAACATCAGCAATGATTCTTAGTCTCGAATACGCAGTTGTAGATAATTAACTATTGTTAGGTTCGGAAAGTAAAGTTCAAAGACAAAAACATCAATTTCTGATGGATGTAAATAAACATATCGCCAAGCAACACGACGAACAAAGCGGCGAACGTGTCAGCTATGCTTGCGAATATGTTAGAGATATACATGTAGTGTTACCGACAGTTTTTTGCGAATATCTCGGAAACTAATACCGAGATGCGGTAAATGCCAACGAAGGAGTGGTTGAATATGTTGATTTCTACAGCATATCATGGAAATTCAAGCTGCCGGCAACTTCTTAAATAATTTATTATTTAAAATTTTATTCTCGTTCTTATTCATTATTCATTAATTTTTTCTTTAAAAGGAACATTTATTCGTCCGTTTTTTTTCTAAATAATTATGTTCGATACATTATAGAGAAACTTTTTATTCGTCATTATGCAATAAAAAATTCTTCTCACTTATGAATTGATTTCAATGTATCGTTCTACAACTGGTAAAGACGAATAATAGCAAAATAAACCATAAATAACTCGAAAATAAGATCACATCGCGTATATGTATATTTATATAAACTTCTTTTCTTATTTGCTAAATCTATCCCTGCTATATTCGTTACGTACAACAAAAAATCCTGTAGAATTCAGTATTACCTCCTCTATCTGAAGTATCGAGATACAAAAATTGCTTTTAAAATATTATTGTGGGGATACGTAAAAGTACCTTTCTTGTATATTGTTGACAGTGAGCAAAATATGAACATATACATCGGACATGTATAATACGACTTTGTATACACTGTTCCCCAGGGCGATGGTTTGGTCATGTGGAGGTTAGAGAATTGTTACGTATAGAGTATCTTCTTCGATATAGCTATAAGCACTGTAGCGGATTATGTCATGTATTATATTTACGTATGTGTGTAGCAGTACACATTTTTCAGTGGCAATTGCAGATATAGCCTCCAGTTTTTGCCAAATATCTCTAGCATTACTTATGCTTCACAGGAGAACAATCATTAAATTAACTATTTCCTGTAAAATATTGGACAATTATTACATTGTTTGAATATATTTTGCATTTACATATTTTATCCACTTTGATAGATAATATCTATATAAAAATCAGCAGCGTAATAGTGACAATTTTCAAGATGTAAAGTCGTTATTATAGCGTAGTAAAATTGAAATATTAGGTGGTCCGAAAAATTTGTTTCGTTTTATAAGGAAATAATGGATGCACAACATCTCTCGTTTTATATTATTTTATCAAATTACGTACGATCCATTTTGTTTTATCACGATAAAAATCACAACATTTGAGACATTAGGTTTCATGTTTGTATAAAGATGTGTTGTTGTAAAAGACGCGTCTGTGAAGGAAAGACACTTTTCGGACAACCCTATATAATCGGCGCAGAGCATTTGCGCAGCGTATAGGATTCGCTTATAGTCCAGGAGCGTAGACAATGAACAAGCAGTACGAATCTGCCTTTATGAGGGACATTATCGTTCAACAGTTTTTCATATTCGAAACGCGATAGTGCGGACGTGCTACGGAATAATTACCTATTTAAACGTTACGATTTTTGTGTTTAGCAAGTGTTTGTGCAATTGGTAAGAAGTGCTACTTGCTAGATAAAATATAAAATCTAGTTATTCGAAAGTTGACTTGCAATTTTCTATAAAAAGGATTTATTCAGGACAAATACTTTATAGTTGTAAATTTTATGAATTAAAAACTTTCTTTGGATTATTTTAATCTAATAATTTTGTTCTGTCTCTAGGATGGGTTATGCGGCAACCAGATGGACTATTCCACATGTGGAAGTAAGTCGTAGTTTTAATTCGTTTTCTTATTTACTAATAAATAAATTTTCTTATTTATTTTTCTTTTTTCTTATTTTTATTATATCCTTCGTCTCTAATGTACGCTACTTACATTTATACATTTATATTAACGTAAGAATGACGATATAAATATTTATGTTTTAGTTTTAATTAAACATATTGATTATATTTTTTTATATAAAACTTAGGTCGTTCTTCCTATTTCATTTTTTCCCGCTAAAATACGTTTTCATGAAAGATAATGCTTATTCAGAACCAAAAATGAAGTCGGTCATCGATGATGGTTACCAATAACAGAACTTGACGCATAATTATTTCTATAATTGAATATTATGTTCTTATAAAATAATTATGTTTTTGTTAATATTAATTATTCTTCGAATCTCGTATTGTATTTATCTGATAGATAGTAATTTTTTTTTAAATTTGTTTAAGAATTCTTCCCTGACGTACATCGTGATACACAAGGAAGTTTATTCCAGTGATACAGTTCTTCATAAATTCTTTTCCATGCTGTTACGGTAAGTTTTTTTCCCTACTTCTCTTTGATTTTCTACTATTGCTGTATTATTTGCTATAATGTCTGCATTTTAATCGCAAAATGCATTGTTTCATTTAAGAAAAGTGGTACAGTATATTCATTCGTTATCTTTCCTATTTACTAACCAAAAATTAGGAATGAAAAAAACAAATCTCAGTTCTCAGATTCTGTTGCATGTTATTACAAGTAGATGTGGACACGATTTAAATAATGTACCGAGTCTGATATCTACAAAATCGTCTAAAACTTTCAACTTTTCTATGTATTTTATATGTAGATATTTTATTACACATAGAAATTTATTATACATAGAAACCTAATCTCAATATTTAACTAATGGCGAAACAATAAGCGGTAGAATATCTCACGTGATATTGATTTCATCAAAAAAATTTTTAAGAAATATCGTTTAATTCGGAAGAAGACATCGCATATGGTGCAAATTACTTTTTGAAGATCCAGCAGTAGGGTCCCGTTTCAATTTCATTTTTGCAAATGGTACCATATATTTTTTAATACATTCATCGATATATCTTCGTATTCCATTCGAAAAAATTAAAAGGAACTGTTAATATCTTAACTTGAATTTGTCGTGTGAAAACCAGGTAAGGACGCGGAATGGTACTCTCGTGTTTACGTTGTCCTTGTCTTTCGTTTGTTACAACATAAGCACAATATCACTTCGTGTCCTATACTTATCTTTCATACGGCAAATTAAACGTGCGATATAATCTAAACAAACAGTTTTTCGACATAAATAGGTTAATACCATTTTATATGATATGAAATGTTAGCATATCGGTTACATCACTGTTGTTTACAAAGCACGAGTTTCGGCTGATTAGTAGGTTAGAAAAAAAGAACAATAACAAGAAAGAACCGATTCGGAAGGACGAACCTTCCGTTTATATCCGAATCATTCATCAAACAGGTCATATTGTAGGATGTCAGCATACTTTCCGCGGTGAACGTATGTATATATTGTTTATATATATTGTTTTGATATAGTTATTAACTATGTTTATCGTTATGTATATTTATATTGTAGTATAAGAATGTATCCGAAAAATCCGCCTGTTTAAAACCCCCTGCTTTCATGTATATAATTGGCTTTTATAGATATGAACGCACAAAAGATATATGGATGGTAACATTATATCGTTTAACAGAATCATCGAGCAACACAAACAATTCTTTTTCACATTATTATTATTTCACATTATAAAATATGTTAATTATTTTTCGATATAATTGCCGTTTGCATCAATCCATATTTGGCAACGCGTGACAAGTTCCTTCATTCCGTCAGCAAAGAATTCTGCTGGATACTTCTAGTAAACTTGTGATAAACGACTTCACTGCTCTCTTAACTTCATTTTCACACTTGAAATGAGTTGCCCATCTCGTTATTTTCCATTTATAATTCCTATAAAATGAAACTAAATCGTCACAGCGATCTCTGTATTATCGTCTGCTTATACTCTAACTCACACCTCTTGCGGCCACATCTCCACGCTGTTTGAACGGAGAGCACATCAAAATCAGATACGCGTTTAATGTTTTAAATGTAAGTTTAACGGTTTATCACCGTTATCGATATGATTCATGTGTTTCGCTCAATTTTTTTGAAAACAAAAACATTTCAGTCACGGCGTCTACCCTCAATTTTCCTGCATTTTTTTCTCGTGGTTGACAGAACATTCATAAGCATCTGTTTCCTTCCACTTTTCACGTTCTGAAGTTTCTTCCCTTTCTTTCCAATAATAAAGTGAGCGCTAGAAAGCAGATTTTACTTTGTGAGGGGATGCCTTTTTCAGAGAAATATGTTATATTATAGAACTTATACTGGTCTTGTTCATTTACAAAAATTACTTTATTAATTTGTGATACAGATGTCCACAGCTCATAATACTATCTGAAACACAGGGTGCGCCTAACTCACTTTCCTTTCTCCACGTCATTTCAAAGCTTACTGTCCTATATAAAACAGCTCACAGTTTTGATAACTTCACTCGATGACTATGTCGGATTTCTTTTTGATAAACACGTTCCTGATTTCGTTCCTGCGTATCTTTGTCGGGGGATGATATAAGGCAAGAAACCGTTTCCTGTGCGTGAGAGTTGAGGAAGTAAGAGAGAAGGATTGCCAGTTTTGAATATGAAAATAGAAACAATGTGCATCAAAACTAATCTTCCCCAAAACTGAATTTTAGAATAATATACTTTAGTTGAATTACGATCTCAAATATTAGGAAATAACGTAGTATACTACTGGCGAAAAAATAAAGCGCTACTGAAACCTCTCGAAACGAATTTCTTTGTGTATGCTGTTACTTTTCTAGCGATATTTGTATTTCAAATTCCGATTGCCGCTCATAGGTTGGCGCACTTAATAACAGGAGTACAAGCCCCCTTGATACCATTCAATTTCTATATGAAACTTCTTTCCCTATTTTTTATATGTATAGAAATAATAGCGCGTATACACTTAAAATAGAAATACTATATACTTTATGGGTTATGGCCTATCGCTGTTTAGTGTAATAATAACGGTATCTACCTGTAGACACTATCTTAGAAAACATGACACATCAAAAAGGATATTAAATTGAAGTTATGTTTCGATTGCGACGAACCAAGAATCTAAGCCTTCTGGCTATATGTCTCACCGAGAGTCAAAAGGTAATGTGAAATAATGTTTAATAGCAACAGCAATTCGATGTACCGCATAGTTACTAAAAACGGTGATGCGTGTGATTTCGATACCCAATTTTGTAGAGATTTCTCGTAGCAAATCTGTTGACCAACTGAACCCGTCTGACCTTTCTTACTACCCACTTTACACCTCAGAAGTTGGGGAAAAGTAGCATTGCCGAATTCCTATTCGTGGAAATCGTGGCGTTCGTGAGACATTCGTTTAAAGGATTTCTGCTTCGCGTTAGTCCCAAGTTCTCCATAGTCTAAATCGAGCGAATGATTTCTCAATAAATATGAATGAAATTACGTTGCGTGAACACAACATTTCCTCTTTTAGATGGGATATCGTTTGTTGGTATGTTTTCACACTCGTGGATCGGACGCGTGGCAAAAAAATATTGATGCGAACTGTTGCCCTGTAGTATGCGCGTTTCTATGTGTATATGTAGGACTTATCGTTTACGCGCTTCTTTCGACTTCCTGGTTCTCTTGAGTGTGACATTTGGCATCAGTCACTGATGTTTTCATCGGTAGGATTTGCGCGCAGCAGGCTATTCTCCCATTTGCACGATGGCTCCCTCTTGGTTGAATTGCCTTTTGTGTTCTCGATCTTGAACTATGATTCAGCACCTTTTGTCCTGAGAACGTGTGTTTGGCTGCTCCTTTTGTTGTTTATGCCTGAATCACATACGAATTTCCACGTTGACCGTTTTACCAGTTCACCTCGGCAATCGGTCACCTGTATCTCATACATATTACCTTTTCTTTTTTCTCGCGAGGAGGGGAAAATGCTATTACGCATATCCAGTGACCCGTGTCACTGGGTTGTGGAGGATGATTGGTGGTGTGTTTTAATTGACGAGATATCTTGGTATTTAAAACCGTAAAATATATTTTAAAATAATAGATACAGAGAATGTTCGCTAAGACGCTCGGTACTAACTGATTCGCTAAGACTATGTATTGATCGCTATTAAAATCACCCCAGACTGAGACTGAAAAACTGACGACGTCACGATCGCGTTCGTTTATTTATACTGGTCGGAAGTATACCGGAAAATTTAAATTCGCCTTTGTTTGACGGTTGCACTTAACGGTGATATTCTTTTGCTCAGAGATTATTGATTATTACATTAAGTATGTCCCAACGATGTTGGTACTCCGCGGAAAAACAACAACGAGATTCAAATTGTTCTCTAGCTCATGTGCCGCCATATATTTATATATAATTGAGAATAGAAACTTAAAGCTTTTTGGAAATATAACTTTTTTTAATTTCGAAATGTGTGCAAAAATCAAGCCTCAAAAGGTTTTTCAGTTCTCTTAAAAGTTATGAGGTCGTATTTCTACAATTTTTGCGTCTTGCACAGCAACTGATACCAACTCAGTTCTATTTGTTCTATTGGATCTCTACACAAGAATTTCATTCTTACTTGTAAGTCCAATAGATTTTCGATTTCAAACTATTGAAAAATAGCTCCATAAGCTAATAGTAGAGAAGGAACATCCGCTATTTTACTCCCTCTGAAGTCTCGCGTGGATCACACTGAAGTTTGTATTTTTCTACGAATTTTGCGCTTCTATATCTTGATCTTTATCCGAACTCCGGAATGAAGTTAAATCGTATCACAAAATCAAGGCTCCATGAATTAAGAAATCATTTTTTGTGAACCATTCAGAACACTCTTAAATAGATGCAAGAAGTCGAAAAGAAAATGAACTTCCCCACCATTGGCCATCAAAGAAGTCTTCTGACGCGTAAGATACCGTCTGGAGTCACCCAAACATCGAGCCTGCTTCCCATTAATGCAGTGGATCATCCATCACGGAAATTTTCAAACCTCCACTGCTCTTCGTCTGTATCTGAAGTCGATTCCTTTTTCCCGCAGCTGTATGTGTCGTGCTTTGAGTGGAAACTGTGACTGAAATTAGTCAAATTAAGGGTCGATGGTCGGTTGTAATTCGGTGCTCTTGCGAGGTAAAATTGGTAACAGCGAAGCATATGCGGCAAATATACTTGCTCAGTTCCTCAATTGCTGCGGCCTACTTTAAACTGCGAGTATCAGATACCGTACGGAGGTACCACATAGAAGATACTGTAGTTTAGGATATGTGGATCATCCATCACGGAAATTTTCAAATCTCCACTGCTATTCGTCTGTATCTGAAGTGGCTTCCTTTTTCGTGCAGCTGCGTGTATTTTGCATTGAGTGGAAACTGTGACTGAAATTATTCCAACTAAGGGTCGGTGGTCGGTTACATTTGTCGTACTACTTGTGAGGTAAAGTTGGTATCAACGGAGGATATGCCGTAGTTATCCTTGCTCAGTTCCTGAATAGTTGCGTCCTGGTTTAAACTGCGAGTAGTAAATACCGTAAGGAGGTACCGCATAAAATGTACTGTAGTTTAGGATATGTGGATAATCGGTATAAGCCGAATTTCGTGAAAGGAGTGAAAAACGACAAAGCGATTCTCGTTGTTGACGTCACCGACCGCTACGAGAACAGAGATTATTTCCATAAAACGATGAAGGAGAAGGTCGACAAGTACATTCCATGCCTGAACCACCTAATAGCAAAAGACAGTGTGGACAATAAAGAGATCCATCACGGAAATTTTCAAATCTCCACTGCTCTTTGTCTGTATCTGAGGTGGCTTTGTTTTTCGCGCAACCGCGTGTGTTTTGCTCTGAGTGGAAACATTGACTAAAATTATTCAAACTAGTGGCGGGTGGTCGGTACAGTGGGTTTATCTCTTGCGCGGTAAAGTTGGTAAGAACGGGGCATATGCCGCAGATATGCTTGCTCGGTTCCTGATTAGTTTCGTCTTCGGCTATTAATTATTGGAAGTAGTTAATGATACCTAATTAATTACTAATAGTCAATAAATTAAGAACAATAATAATTTAACATTTAAAATATATAATTATAAATATATTAGTAGTATTTTGCCCATACATCTAAAGTTACACTGGTACATCTCTATAGAGCTTCTTAAAACATTCATAATAATTGTTTTCATTTTAATTTTCGTGGTGTTATGTTGAAATTTCAACATAACATTGAAATTTTAATGGCTTTTGTTGCTATAGCCCCTCTACTGCCCAAGACCACGGGTGAAATCTCTTTATTGTCCACACTGTCTTTTGCTATTAGGTGGTTCAGGCATGGAATGTACTTGTCGACCTTCTCCTTCATCGTTTTATGGAAATAATCTCTGTTCTCGTAGCGGTCGGTGACGTCAACAACGAGAATCGCTTTGTCGTTTTTCACTCCTTTCACGAAATTCGGCTTATACCGATTATCTCCAACATTCACTGTGGACTCGATAAACAAAGTACTGTTCTCTTAATTTATTCGAGAGGTGGGCTTTCACTTCATGGTGCCCTTAGTAAATTGACATAATACTGGAACATGTTCTAGACTTTCCGGTTGGGCATGGCAGCTTCTGCACGTCACATCTGTATTCTTATTTGCTCGTGCTAATGTGCGACCTCCTGACTTCCTAATTCGCCCCATTCCTTGACTCTCTCTTTAATCTTTTTCTGGTCTTCTCGGTGTCTTCCAAAGTGGCCGGCTAATTAATCCTCAGGCGTTCGCGATGTTTTTAAGCTTCAGCTTTTTATTTTTCATGCACTCCTCAGGGTACCGAGCTTCACTATGTGTTCGAATCTCGGTAACCCTAATCCTCCGTAATTTTTCGGATCCCAATGGAACACGATGGCGGTCGATGGCACCAAATACAGAGTCGCTTTAATTTCCTACCTGGCCTCCATCGTCGTTTGGTGGATTAATCTATAAGTTGTAAATGAATCGAGTGAAGATATACTTTGTCAATAATTCGATCTTATGACATGGTTTCTAGGACCTTACTCTTCTCACCATGCTCAGAATTTCGGACACTACTATGCCACAATGGACGCCATCCCGTGGCCCCATTTTCGAATCCAAATTCCTGAAGGTTACGTCTGGGTCTATTGCAGGTATTTTTGTGTTGTTGATCTTTATTTCAAGGTTCTTTAGGAGCCAAGTGTCCTTTTTGTGTACCACCGGGGACGCTTGAGTTTTCTCGACCGATATATTCATGCCCAGGCTCTCGAGGTATTTGTGTATCCATCTAGCATTATGCCTCCCTCTCGTCTTCACCAAACAAGACGATATCGTCAGCGAAGGCCAGCACAGGAATCTTGTTTCCTGCATTAACATTTACGCCAGCGGTACCATTCTTTTCCATTTCTTCTAGCAGCGGTTTAAGACATAAGTTGAACAGCAGCGGTGACAAAGGAACACCCTGCTTTACTCCCCAGAGGATTT
The DNA here is from genome assembly GCF_024516045.1 of Bombus affinis. NCBI lineage: Eukaryota > Metazoa > Arthropoda > Insecta > Hymenoptera > Apidae > Bombus > Bombus affinis. Next base: position 1,342,536 of record NC_066361.1, on the reverse strand, counting down.
CAATCTCGGCTCCTGTATTGTCTTTTGTTTTTACTTTGGTCTTACATCCTTTATACATTTCCTCTATGATTTCTATTATAGGGGTCGGAACGCCTTTTGTCGCCAGGCAAGGTCTTATCGCATAGTGTGGTATCGTATCCGAATTCCTTGGAGATATCCACAATTGTGAATAATCCCCGCCATTTGCGTTCCCCACGGCGCCATCCTTAACGCCTTTACCTCCACTTGATCGGCGGCGGATATCCCCCAATCCCTTCTAATATCTTCCACTAACCCTTCCTTGTCAGTTAGCGGATCGATGTTTTTTAATTGTATTTTCACTCTTTCCTCTAAGGCCGATACTTCCATTTGGTCGCCGAGAGCCGCTTTGAGCTTCTCGGCCACTGCATTTACTGACACTTCTCTGTCAAATTCAATTAAGATGTTGCCGGCCATCGTCTTCCTCATGTCGGTGGTACCCACAATAGTACTTCTCACCGCCATGATCTGCCTATATATATCCATCCACTCGCGGCCCTCATCGACCTTAATCAGGATGGCTTCCTTTCTTCTTCTTTCAGGGAGTATCCTTTTACCCACTCCTCCGCCGTCTCTTCCACTCCCCTTTTCTCCTACTGATATCGACTCCGGTGGTCTTCGTCTTTTCTCTTTCCTCTTTCACTCCGTTTTCTCTCGGAGTAATCGGCGGCCACCGCCCCTCCACATATCTCCGCGTACGTTGGCTCTACTCTTCTTGGCCTCTTAGCCACCGCCGCGACCTTACTGCCTTCCGCTGGCGAAACTATTTTTCTTTTTGATTGTTCCGCAATCGGCCTCCGAAATGCATCTACCTTCGCCTTCTACTGCCTACACACGGCAGTCTTATCAACTATCCTCCCAGTTCTTTCCGCTTTACCCAGGACAGGCTTCATCGACACTATCCTGCTCGGTGCCCCCATACGCTGCTCAAGGGTACACACCGAACCCTCCGCCATGTCACTCATCTTTTTGAGATCTACATTTTCCCTCCTATCTCTACCCAGCCCCTTAGCAATGGTCCTTAACGCTTTCATCACCGCCGTTAGGGTCCTGGTGAGACTATTTATGTCCTAACCCGTTAAGTAGTATCTTGCATCTTTCTAGTTGTCACTGTACGGGTCTTCAGACTCCTCTACCGTACTTTCCGCGATCCCGTTTCCGCCCGGAATTCTCTTATCATACCCGGTAGGAGAGCTTAACTCTACGGCTCTCCTTTCCAAGTATCTTTTTTCCCTATCAGTCTTTTCCATAGGCGTAACATTCGCCTCAGAGTCCCCGCCATCACACGACTCCTTCCTTCCTGCGGCGGTCGGACTCCTCAACAGCCTCCTACTCTGCTTGAAGGGGTATACTCCTTCGTCCCCTTCCCTGCTGCCACTTCCGGGCAGCACCGAGATCGTGGCATCCTCTAACTTCACCTTGGAGGAGGCTCTCGGCTTCACATGATACAATGTTCTCCTCTTTGCTCCACTCAATTGATACCCGGTCGTGTTTACCGCACGAGAGGGGGCCCTGGGATCGACCTTCCCCCCGTCGTTTTTCTGTCAGTCACTTGACCGTCGGGTCGAGCCTGGAGAACCACTCGACGAACCGACGGGGCCTGGGTGCTCCGCCACCCCCTGAACCGTAGGGTTTTTTCCTTTATTTGACCTGTCCATGATTTTTAATAAAGTCTCTCATAGTCCTTAAACGTAGCCAATCGTCAATAATCCTGTCATGTCCTTCCAAACTTGAACACTCGTAGTCCAAAAGCTTGCCAACGGCGTCCTCAAAACTCGAATTCCTTTTCCTCGCATCCCAACATAACCCCAACCTAACTCCTTCCGAAGCGAATAAATCCGCCACAGCGCTTCCGGGACCGATAAGCGCTGCGTTCGAGGCGTTTTTGTTCTTACTCATTTTTAACAAATAAAAGTTTTGTGGTCTTATACATCAATTCCCATCATAATCCAGTAATTCCCGTTGTTCGGCAAGCCGACTATTACTTTAATGATTTTTTCTTCCGCTGCTTCGTCACCATACTCCGTTTAGCCATGAACGCCCCGTCCAGGGGACAAATATAGACGCCGGCGCGGCGTATATGTTACCGCCGGTACCGCGGGAAGGTAGGAGTGCGACTTGAGCAGGTGAAACTGAAGTCTCGCCTGCTCCCAAGCAACTATGACTCCCCAAGGGGTCCGCAGTACAATCGTTAAACAGCGGCGTGCTGCTTACGGACTGTGGGGTTACTAAAACGCAGCCCCAGACTTCCCAGATTTAACCCTCTTGTCAGAGTCCGGTTGTTTTTTTATTCTGTTGTTTCATTAAAATGTGATCTATTAATTTCAGTTGAAATTTCGCAATTGATATTGTTTTGTTGGTTTTCAATTTGTACAGACCATACGAATTTCATAAACACATGATGGGGCGTGATAGGTCTAGAAGAATCACACGTGTCGTTAACAATAACAATTTATTTGCTTATGTCTGTGGCATACACTAGCGCGCCGAAAGCACGATACAGATGTCGGTTCGAGATTACAAGTTCAAGCTCGGCGCGATACTTTACGCGGTGGTTCGAGTCGAGACGATTGCACAGATGTCGAGGAATTCCGATTCGCTATTACGTACGACTGCGGGCGGACAATTCAGATCGGCGTCTTCCAACTTGCCTCGCGACTCGCGATAGAACAGAATGAATTTGTGTCGCGATGATGCTCCTTAGGAAAACTGTGCTTGGGTGTGTCTAAGGATACGGAATCATCGGATTCGTTAAGGAAAGCGTTAGTTCAGAGAGTGAGGGAAATGGACGTCGCTGTTAATTGGCTAAATCGTGAGTTGGTGGTTGGAAAGAGATGAAAACTGCCCTTGAGAGAAAGTTGCTAGCGAGGAGCGTCGTACGTGAGGAAAAACAGATTTCCGTAGTGGGTGGTATGTGTAGGGACTATTGAGACAAAGACTATTTGTTCCTTTAGAGAATCTTAGCTGCATGAAACCTAAGATTTATAGCGGGTCCTTAGGCTCGCTGTAAATATTCGGAGAGAGTGTATCGACATCTGGCAATCATCTGTTCGCAAGGTAGAGTCCTTGTGTAGCGAGGCACGGGACAGAAACCGTTGGGAAGTTTGCTGTCGAGTGCCGCTACACACATATCAATCTAATAGAAGAAGTATTTTTTTTTTACTATTTCGTTGTTTTGCGAGTAGAATTTATAGTGCTGATGACGATGTCGGTCCTGTCTGCAGCACCCATCAATTTATTATAGTCGTGTACACAAGATGGTTTCTGCAAAATTTCTTGCGCACTGTAGTGTTTTGGTACATCTACAAATTCTTCTGTATGTATTGTTGAAATTATGAAAATCTCTTTTCTATCGTGCCATTTTATGTCTGATATATTTACAGACGAGCGAAAGCACGTTTGTCCTTTTTGTAATTTTTCGTTCATTTTTGGTATTGTGTACCAATTGACGACGCAAAGGGTGTGCCTTTTACCTAAATATGATTCTTCGAGGGACACTGCAATACTTCCTGATTTACTACAGTCTTTATGTTCGGGTCCTATGGTAGTACCAACATCCGTATAAAGAACAACGTCTTGAATGTAACCCGTCTTGCAGTCACAAAGTACAAACGGTTTTAACGCGTCACATCGTACATGCCTGATATATCCGGCATTCGGAGCAAAAGGGTTAATATAACCTATCAGCAAAGCAGACCGGTAGTTTCGTCTGTACATTTTTTGTACGTAATTTGTCAATTAACGATCGCCAATTATATGTATAAAAAAAATTGTCCACAACGTTGAGCCTCGCGGCATATTTCAATAGCATCCAAATCGTAAAGAAATTAGTTTTTCAGACAAGTCGCTCAAAATGGTGATTATTCTTAAAATTTTCAGCAGTTCCCGTACTAAACCACTAACGTCGTTACACTTTTATATTGATGCACATAACAAATTTCTGACAAATGCCATCTCTTTCGCGAGGATCCATCACACTGTACATAAGGAAGTATAGGTGTTCTTAGTAGCATATAAAAATGCATTATATTTGCAGTCGTAAGTTGTTTATCGTGGTTTATAGATGTTCGCGGTTTTATTGAAATATTAATCCTGAAGAGGAAAATAGACAGTGCTTACCTTACTTTGAATTCATTTAAAAAAAACGATATAAGTAATGATTTGGATCAGATAAATCTCCATCAAAGTTGATCGACGATTAGACGTACTTTGGCTCTATGATTCTTCGCTAATTCAAACATAAACAGGTCAACTAAGAGTCTATGGCACTTCTACCGCGTCTTATAGATACGAGCAATTTAAAAGCTATGTGCAATTTGTATATAGTATGTAAAATTATGTAAAATATTTGTATTGTTGTGTATAATAGTTCGAGTGGTACAGATCCATGCAATGCCTCGGGCAATTCCGTTTGAGACTCTTGAGCTGGTCCATCTGGCTCGCCGTGACATTGAACCAAATCGGACAGGCATAAGTCGGTATAGAATTATTGCCAGCAATTTGTACAACGGAAGACTACACTTCACCCAGAGATACTTTGAGAGGAACGAATCATTATTTACTGTAAAGTCTTTTCTAATTTATTTTACATTTTCCTTTTAATATGCTGTGTAATCTGTAATTTGCAATACAAATATATACCGAGATATTTGACCATTTTCTTATGCGGAACGGATAGGGGCTATTGCCGGTGATAAGAAATCAGCGAGAATGTCGAGTGACATCACGGTTGAAATTAAAATGTCTGGACATGCACACGCCGAAAGGGACAGACTCGCATTTTCTAATATTTATACAGAACTTTCAGTTACCACAGTAAACCCTAATTCGATCGAATACTTTTTGTACTTCGAATTAATTTTTGACAAATATATTGCCGCCGTGTAGATCCGGAAATCATCAGCAAATACCAACGAACATGGGTTAAGATCGCCATTGAGATGGAGGAGGCTCGAAGCATGACTAGAATACAAATTGAACAGGATGGAGGTGCCTAACGCTGCAGTCTGTCATCCACCCCGAAGACGACATTATAGCTTGTGACTTCCAATAAGACAGCTTCCGAAGGTTATGGACCAAATCACCTGAACTAGATGTTTAAGGAAATCGTATCGTAGCAGCTTTTACACCAATCCGCTCGATCGAAACATGTGTGGCGGCACTCGACAAGCTAAATACCACCACTCGACACTAACTAGTGTCGGACGACGGCAGCACAGTGTTTGGCGCCTTAGATTACGAACGTTCGGAACCCGGGTTCGAATCCCGGCGACCGGAGTCCGATTTTACTTCCACGCGCCAAAAAAAAAAAAAAAAAAAAAAAAAAAAAAACGGCGGAAAAATCAGCAGTACCCCGGCAGCGACATCTACAGCTCCTAGTGACAATTACTCCGGACGAGGCCTAGCAATTACAACTATCACGCACGGACAATATGTATATCACGCATACCACGCCTCACATGTCAAAAGGCCGTTCTAGGTCTATGAGGAGAGTCTTTCTAGCAGCAGACGTCAGACACAAATTTTGTTGTTGCGTGGACCCCTTACTGTATTTGACCCAGAAGCCAAAATGCTAAATGGAAAGAATGGGAAGCAGTATGAGTTCCTGTATCACCCTGTCAGAGACCTTACTAATGCATACTCTGCAAACAGCAAACCTATTGACCTGTGCCTCCTGATTTGAGTTGTTCTTATCCTTTCTCAGCAAGGAAACCACTTTCCCTATCTTCCATACTTAGGAAAACACGCAGGTTCAAGAGATCATTGAATATCAAGGAGAAGAAGAATGTTGTGTATCTTTGGGGGAACTATATTTGTGCTGCGTTGGAAATATCGAGGCCTGATATCTTTTTCCCATTCAGAAACTTAAATTGAATCGTTAATGAAACTACCGATATGAAATAATTCCCTGAGAAATCGGAGACGGAGTGGTTGCTAGCCGTTTCCACGTGTGAAGGTACAGGCTTTGTTCCAGCGACCCGAATTCAACGAAGATCTGAATTTTTAAGGTTATGAAATTTCGGGATCTGAGAAGATCATCACACACATTTCGACACACACTTTCAAAATTTGTCCCCAGTCGTCTTGTGAGATTCACGAAGCTTATCGCGCGGTAGAAAAAAGACCGGGCAAAGTATGCTTCGCCACATACAAATAACAAGTGCTTTTGTAACGAGTGATAAAAGTTTAACAAATTAAAAGTGATGAAATAGCACGCGAGCGCAATAGTAATTAAGGACCTATTCAAAGAACAGTTTATAATTTGAAAGGATGTCACGGCAAACAATCGTGAATAACAGAAGCACGTGTTGCGTACACGTTTATTCCTGGCGTCTCATCGCGTTACTAATTAATTCTGGGGAACCGGCGTCAGCAGAGACGTCATGATCTCGACTTGTTTGTCGGTTTATAATTTAGGAGTGCGGCGATGAAAGAGCGGAAGACGAACTATCTGACGGTCTACCGGAACGGCTGCCGTGAAGAAATGGAGTAATAAAGTTATTCAAGGAACTCATTCCTTCATGTTGTTGACGACCGGGCAGTTAATGGATATGCATTTGTTTACGGATTGGACCGTCGAATAGATTACAAATCATTGTACAAAATTCGATAATTTTGAAGATGATGCCTCGGACGTAGCGCCTCTCGGTCCCGGAGGCGCTGTGGCGGATTTATCCGCTCTGGAGGGGACCACTGATGACGTCCAGGCTATGTCCCCGGTTATGAGCTTTGAAGTTATGGTGCCGCTCGTCGGCAATCAGGTTGCCTGTCCGGTTTGCGAGAAAAGGGAAATTCACCTTTTCTTCATGACTTTGTCGGACCTGGACAGGCACCTCGTTCAACATCACATGTAAGCCCCCATACAATGAAAATGCTTAAGTTGTCGGAAAAGTTTCCCGGAGCCTCATGGGACTGGGTGCCACATACCAAAGTGTAGTGGTGTAACGATGCAGCTTTTGCTCTGTTACACTAGGCGAGGAGGACGTTCAACTGTGGAAGACGGTAAGAATCGTCTGAAGAAAAAGTGAGGGCGAAGATCACGAGGTTAGCCCTGTTGCCTATCACTCGTCTAACTTGCGGAAGCATGCTTTTGGAATCTTTAATTCTTTGGATCTAGAGAACTCGTGAATCTATCAGGGGCCTTCCTGATACGCCTTTTTATGGCTCTGTAGCACTTTCCGTGTTCTATGAACGATGGGATAGAGTAACATAGTGTACCGAAGCGCTTCTTCAATCGATTTAAGATGCGGCAGATTCTGCATTTGTCTTGAAGCAAACCTCCGAAGCGGGATTCCAGATATCTCTCAACGCAATTGAAATGCCATGTGATAGCTGGAATGGAGGCTTCTAGGGCCTCTGATAGCTGGGTGTAGAAATGTATCCAGCTTTTCCGCGAGTACCAAATCCAAGAACGACTGCGCCTTAACATATCAAATGCCATCAAAATCAGTGTCATTGAACTGGAGGAACTGTTACTCGTTAAACCAGTGTCACAGGTTCTCGTCTCTGTTATTATTTAATATGCTGCACCAGGGAACGTGTCTCGCGTTATAATCACCACCGGGGATAAAGAATTGTATCTCATAGCGTTTTTCGAAGAGCGTGTCTCATTCTTCGACAAAGATGTTGTGACAAGACACAAGCTTAAGAGCTTGCAACGAAAATAGTATATATAAAAAGCCGCGTTGTTTGCTAGATTTATTGTGACAACTGAAAGCTCCATTTTCCCCTTGTCTGTATGTGTTTAGTGATTATCGCTTCAAAGTTAAATGACATGCTAATCGAAATGAATTAAATGATAAAACCGTTCCTCTCCTGAACTTTGAGTTCAAGTGGTCACACCCTATCGAAACGAAGATCATTGAACAAAACCTTATGCTTCTCCGTGAGTTTCGTCTTTGCCAGCTGGACCACTCAAACGAGTGAGCTTGCAGAGGCTACAGCAGCAGTAACCTACGATTATTAGAGACAAGCGGATTGGTATTTGATTTCGCAATTTCGAAGTTTGTTAGATGTCCAAAGCCACTTGTGGTAAATCTGTCGGAGTTTATCCGTGCCATCATAGCGATATCTCCGTCAAATGAACATGGAACAATTTCTTGAAGAGGTCTATGCTGTCCATCAGGTTCACCATGTCGTCCATACTCATCGTGGGCTCTACTCAGATAAGGGATTTTGACCAGGAGGATTGTTCGTAAAGGGGTGAAAACGTGTGAAGCTCTTTGGCGGTCCTATGAAATTGTCAAAGGATTTTATTTTACTGTTCATCCGCTTCTCTGTCATTTCAGCACGCTTCTTGATTTCTAAATGAGTCGAGTATCTTCGGTATATGGGCTGACTTGCTGTTCTTTGTTTGCTGTATATCTGTTTATCGGGCATGAGTTCGGAGCGTGATTGCTCAACACACTTTACGCACCGTATTCTACTCTCTTACTGTTGCATTTCATTCCAACGTGTAATCGATTCTTCGAGTTCTTGTATCGTAGTTTATAGGATTTCCTGTATATGTCTCATGTCACTACCTTGCCGAGCATATAGTGCCTCTGGAACAGACTCACTATCACACTTCCAACCTATAGTTTCATGATAATCGTGTCGAGTTTTTTATTGTTTTCTTGAAGATGGTTAGTTTCGAATCTGTCCAACTTTGACCTGAATGATGTTAAAGCTAGTTCCTCAAAGACGTTTTGCGGGAAGTGCTTCTCATACGTACTTATTACAATTTCATTTATATGGTTCTCCTGTGGTATGAATGTAAAGAACTGTACTCTTTCAGTTTTCAACATGTTGTACGTGCTTTTGAATTAATTAATGGGCCTACCCTCTCATTATTCCTCTTATTCGTTGGTATAGCAACAGCGGAACCTGGAACTATTTCTCCCTTGTTTCGTGTCTGGGGAACTTAAATGTGTTATTTTTTCCCGTATCCGAAATCTGTTTGATAATTCAAGCTTCGGAGATTCTGATATATAGGCCACAATTGAGCAATAAAAATAAATTTGAAATACGCTTATTGTCAGAAGTTGAGATACATTGTCATCGCTTGCAGATTACTGTTTATTTTTTATTTTCTGAGATGCATTGGACGAAATTCAAAATAGTGTAAAAAGATATCAGTGTATACATGAAATTGCAATCATATACGCAAACATATATTGTTCGCATCAAATAATTACTTGTAACAAAAACATTCAACAAAAAAGTAACCTAATAAGAATTTGGATAACTCTCATATCCCTTGGATTCGTACACTCAACGCAGTCGATATTTCACACCACACTTTGTAATTTTAGCGTTAAGATTGAATTTCCAATTCACATCTAACGTTAATCACAGAAGTGTACGATTGGGTTCAATTACTTACAGATCACTTAATTAATAATTGCAGTAATTACAGTATTAAATCTTCCCGTGAAAAAAAGAATTTCTTTTTACGGAGGGCTATAGAATATCTCCATAACTTGTTAGATAAATCGTTCATCTCTTGACCGCGGCTACGTTCGACGACTGGTTGTCGCTTCGAGCCTAAGCTCACTATGATAAATCTCGAACAAATACAATCGGATCGAATGATGACAATTGTTTAATTACGGCTATGGTAGAATCTAGATTACAGTATTAAGGAGTTTATCCAAAGTTCCAAAGGGAAGGCTCCGGTGTCCTTCCATCTCCGACACGGCCATTCTGGCTATCACACGTCCTCGGATGGAACTAAAATATTGAATTTTCTAACATTAGATTCGATACAACTCACGTTATTTACAATTTGACTAAATGTCCAAATAAGCCAAGGATCCAGTGTAACAAAATTCTGTTCGGAGGTTTGACAACAAAGAAATAAAAGAGAATAAAAATTAGTAACGTTATGATTAGTATTCAAGGTGATAGTTGCATCCTGTGAGTTATCAGTCGGATCGTAACGGCATGATGGACCATTCTCGATTTCGTACCCGCATGAATCTCGGTTTTCTAAATCCTATGAGCACATAGAGCTTCGTTCCACGGTCTCACTGAGCTTTACCATATTGTCGCCCCGAGAAGCATGCAAACTACATCACATGTTCTCACTGAGCTTTATCATACTGTTACCACGAAAAGCCTGTGAACTACATCAAACGTTCTCACTAAGCTATATTACGTTATCGCCCCGAGACGCGTGCGAACTCGCACTGCAGCGTGTTATTGGCATAGTCCTGCTGATCTTCCGAGATCGGAGTACTCATATCGTCGTGGTCACTGTTATTGCCATCACTACAGACATCCAACTCAGCAGGAATACGACTATCTGACATTTTCCTCAATCTACCATGACCGTACTTATACGATCGCTTACCGTCTAATGTCTTTAAGATATACTTGTCTCCTTTAAAAACTTTTGCTATTACAAATGGACCTCTAAATTTTGGATTTAGTTTGGTTTAGTTCCTTTCCTCATTTTTGGTAATACGAAATCGCCGAGATTAAACCTAACTACTTTAGCTTTAGCTTCGTCGAATCTATCTTTATCGTACTTAGTATTGATTTCTATTTCTTTTATTGCCTGTCGTCTTATATTGGAGATATCGATACTTTTGATGTTATCGGGTAGCAACAAGTCGTATGGTCTTGTTGTTCTACTGATTAATAGTTCTAATGGGCTCAAATTAGTCACGCGGTTGGTGATTCAAAGCCAACTGTATTTCCTCAATCGCGTCTTGCCACGGCCGCCCGGTCGTCTCTACTACCGTAAACATATTTTTTTAATGTACCCATAACACGCTCTATCTGTCCATTGGCTCTACTAGCACCGGTCCCTATCAAGTGAACTTTAATTTGTTTGTTTTCACGGAACTCTTGGAATTGTTTACCCGTAAAACATCTTCCCTTGTCCGCTATTATCCGGCAGGCACTGCCGAATAAAAATATAGCGACCTTGAGTGCTTTGATGGTATTAAGGGAGTCTATCTTACGGGTATGATGCAGGTATACAAACTTCCTGAGAGCATCTACGAAAACAATGACGTATTCCTTGGAGACACTTTGCCGCTTAGCTTGCCCGTTATGTCCACGTGCACTGTATGTCACGGTATGCTGGTATTGGGTATAGGATGTAGTTCAGCTTGTATCTTACCCGAACTTGCCTTCGAAACTCTACAGGCATGACAGTTCTCTACGAATTTGCGAACGTACTTCGCCATTCCTTCGAACCAGTAATACTCGCACTGTTTCTCGAGCGTTTTATCCCAACCCAAGTGCATAATTGACTGATGCACATGGTTAACAACGGACCGTTTAATGCCTCTCGGAATAATGGACAAGCAGAGGGTTCTGCCCCACCGCTGCACTTTGCGGTAAAGGGTACCTGAACGCAACTCACAAGTATTCGCGATATCTTCCGCGAGCTCGTCGTTTCGTAGTTTGCGGGTGGTTCCTATAATTTGCGGGTCGCGACGTTGTTCGGCTAGTAGCCAGTCTTCCGATATTTCGACCAGATTGATTTCTTTCTCCGCCATTTTATCTATTCTACGATGATCTAAGTCTACGGGGTTTTGCGAGAAAAAAATCTACGTGGTTCGTCCGTTTACTTTCCCGATACATAATGTCAAAAATAAAAGTCTGCAAGTAAGCCCATCACCTATGGTCCCTGTCGTTTAAATGTACTTTATTAATCGACGCTTTCAACGAGTTGCAATCCGTGACGACAAGAAATTCCCGCCCATGTAGATAGTTTTTTTTTTATTTATTTATTTAAATTCACTATTTGTCCAATTTGGACATTTGGTGGAATTTTTTAGCGGTTACATTAGCATGTTGGTGGCTACCCCCAGCGGGGTACCATCCTCGTGTTTGTTAGGTTATGTCCTTTATAAGGTCTGCTGGGTGCTTCCTTTTTAGTCTTCTGTCCATATTTATGATTTTGTATGTTTCCGCAGCTAGCCGGCTTATGTGTGTTGCTATTCTTGATTTGTATTTCTCGGAGTATCTGCTGATTTCTTCCTTGACCGTTGGCATTCCCAGGTCCCTTCGTATATCTTCGTTTCTGACGTACCAAGGTCCGTTTACTATTGTTCTGAGTATTTTAGCCTGTATTACCTCTATTTTGTTTATATGGCTCATTGCTGCCGTCCCCCATAGTGGTATACCGTACGTCCAGATTGGTTTTATGATCGTTTTATATATTTTTACTTTATTTTCTGTGCTTAGTTTGGATTTTCGGCTTGTTAGCCAATACATTTGTCTCCTTGTTTTCTGTATTTTTTCTACTATTGATTTGATGTGTAGTTTCCAGGTAAGTTTTTGATCTAAGTGGAGTCCTAGGTATTTGACATGCTTTGTTTGCGTTATATGCGTACCGTTCAATAGGATGTTTGGTGGTATCTTTTTCCGTAGCGTGAATGTAATATGGTTGCATTTATTGGGGTTTGCTTTTAATTGTTTTTCTTGTAGCCAATTTTCTATTTTTACGATATGTTCTTGTAGTATTTTGACTGCCGTTTCTGGGTTAGTATGCCTGACTAGTATAGCTGTGTCGTCCGCGAATGTCAATACTGTGCTGTTGGTAGTTGTTGGTATGTTCGCCGTGTATAATGTGTATAGTATTGGGCCTAGGACGCTTCCTTGTGGTACCCCGGCCTTGATGTCTTTAACTTGAGAATGTGTGTCCTTGATTTTTATTACGAAGGTTCTGCTGCTTAGGTAGGATTTTATTAAGTGGTGTATTTGCTCCGGGAATTGTTTCCTAATTGTTTGTAGTAGACTTTCATGGTTAATTTTATCGAATGCTTTCTCTATGTTTATAAAGAGGGCTGTGCAGTATTCCTTGTTTTCTAGTGCTACTATTATTTCGTTTATAAGCCTGTGCATTTGCTCTATCGTGGAGTGTTTGTTTCTGAAACCAAATTGGTGATCCGGTATTAGTTTTTTTGTCTCTATTATTGGTTTTATGCGGTCGTATATTATCTTTTCCAGTATTTTGGAAAATACTGGGAGCAGTGATATTGGTCTGTAAGATGCAGTTTGGTGCGGGTCTTTGCCTGGTTTATGTAACATTTTGATTTGTGCTAATTTCCATGGTTTGGGGAAGTATTGAATTCTTAGAATTGCATTGAATATTATTGTAATTAGTCTTATTGCTTTTGGCGGAAGGTTTTTCAAGATTTTACCATTGATTAGGTCGATTCCTGGCGCTTTGTTGTTTTTTGTTTTATCAATTATGTTTCTAATTTCTTGTGCCGATGTTTTAGGTATGGTGTATTCCTTGTCAGCTGTGGTAGTAGTGGTTTGTGGATCCTCTTCCATATGACTTTTGAGGTTGCTGTTGTTGATAATGTGTGGTGTGAATGTGTTGCAGAGGTGGTTGGAGAATTCTTCGGCTTGTTCTTCGTTGCTTCTTGCCCATGTGTTATCTGCTTTTCTGATTGCCGGGACGGGTATTATTGGCTTCCTTATTTTTTTCGTGGCTTTCCATAGTGAGTAGTTGGTGTTCTCGTGTGTGGAGAGTGTCCCTATGAACTTTGCGAATTCGTTATCGTTGTGCTCCTTTATTTTGTTTTTTATTTCCTTTGCAAGTTTGTTTAAGTGTTTTTTGTTTTCTCGGGTTCTGTATTTTTGCCATTTTGCTTTTGCTTTTCTTTTTTCTTTGATTTTGTCGAGTATTTCTTGCGGGATTGTTATTGTTTGTCTGCTGGTTGGTTCGGGAATAGTGGTTGTCCTTGCTGCTTCCTGAATAGTTGCTGTCAATGTTGCTACTGCCTGTTCTATGTGTTCAGGAGTTTTTAACGGGATGTTGCAGTTTATTTTGCTTTCTATTATTTCTTTGAAGGTTTGCCATTTGGTGGTTTTGTTGCATAGTGTTTCTGGTTTGCTATAGTGAATTGGTTTGTTTCTGTATTCAATTATTATGGGTGTATGATCGGAGCTGAGCTCGAGGTTGGGTGTTATTTTTAGTTTATTTGTGTTTAGTCCCCTTGTAACTGCAAAGTCCAGAAGATCTGGTTTTTTGTTCAGGTCAGTCGGCCAATGTGTCGGTGTTCCTGTGGATAATATATTTAGGTTATTATTTCTTATGTATTTTTCCAGTGTTCTACCTCGAGGTGTAATGTTTCTTGACCCCCAAAGCGTGTGCTTTGAGTTGTAGTCTCCCGCTGCGATGTACTTGTCCCCTAGTTCCTGGAAGTATTCTTCCCACATTTGTGTTGTTATTTTGTGTCGCGGAGGCACATATACTGCTGACAACTGGAAGTAGTTGCTGCTAGTTTGAACTGTAACAGTGGTTGCTTGTAAATATTCTTTGTTAACTTGGCTGTGTAGATAATGTTTGATATCGTTTCTGACTATCACTGCTGTCCCTCCGTGAGCTTTTCCTGAGGGGTGTTTGGTATCATATATGGTGTAGTATGGTATTTTCAAGTAGCTTTTTGTAGTGAAGTGTGTTTCTGAGACAAGTAGTATGTCTATATTGTTATTGTATATGAATGTTTTAATTTCGAGGGCCCGTTGTTGCAGGCCATTTGAGTTCCAGGCTGCTATTTTTAGAGTGTCCGTTTTTATTTTTTGCTTAGCACGTTTGTAATTAGTTGTAGCATGACTGTGATTTGTTGAGTTTGCTGTTTTAGTACTGCATTTTGTTCGCTTATCATTCTGGTTAGCATTTCGGTGTTCTTTATGGATTGTTTGAGTAGTTCTTTGATTTCTGCAGTGTCATTGTTACTATTGCTGTGGTATTGGTTGTGTGTATGTGTTGTTTGGCTGGTTATTTGAGCATAGCTTAGACCACCAATGGTGTTGGTGCTGATAGGTTTGGTGTTTGTTGCTTGCTCTGTACTTGGAATTATTTCAGGATTTGTGCTGTCCTGTTGGGCTTGTGTGTTAGTGATTGTTCTGCTTCGTAGGGGCTGGAACAGTTTACGTTGTAATTGTTTTCTTACTTCACATCCTTTATAGCTGGCTGGGTGGTTTCCGTTACAGTTGTAGCATTTAACCTCCTCAATTTTTCCCGTGGATGGGCAGTGTGTCGTGAGATGATTTTTTGCGCATTTAACGCATGCCGGGGTTCTATTACAATTGTTTTTGGTGTGTCCGTATTGTTGGCATCTTATGCATTGTGGGATTTCTTTTTTATGTCTGGGTGGCTCTACTTTTACTATTGTGTTTAGTAATTTTTCTATATCGTATATTTCCTTATTGTTGTTTTTAGGTTCTAGTTCAACTAGGAATAGCGGTAGTGGTTGTTTGGTATCGTATTTGTTTATGTTATTTATTGATCTTACTTGGTGTCCGATTTTTGCCAGTTCTTCACTTATTTTTCCGGTATTTGTTTTTGGGTGTAGTCCCCTGATTACTGCTTTGTAGCTTTTGTCTGTTTTGAGCTGAAAAGTGTGATATGCTGCATTTTTTTCCTTTAGTGATCTTGTAATTTTTCTGAATGTTTCTGGGGTGTTGGTCTGTACTTTAACCTGGTCTATTTTTATTTGTTTGATGATGTAGTTGTCTTTCCCTGCGATGTTGTTTAGCAGTTCGATGAGGGGGTCAATTATTTTTGCGTCTACGTATATTGGTGGTGGTTTGGGTGTACGGTTTGTCGGACTTTCCGTTGGGTCCGTTGCTGCCTCTTCTGGCAGTGCGCTGAATGGATTGTGCAGTTTGATATCTTGTAGCCATTGTTTTTTTTCATATGTATCAATTTTCCTCGCGCTTGCGAGCGGGGTTACCTTCCGTTTTTTGCTGGAGGTTGCCACCGTCCAGCTTTCTTCCTGGTGTATTGGTATGTTTTGCTCTTCGTCGGATTGTGTTGTTTCCATAATATCATCATTTTTCTCTACATATGTAGAGTCTGTAGCTTTATTTATGAAAAATGTTTCACCGGAGTTAATTATTTTTATTGGTGGAATCTGCATGATTCCACGTTTTGTCTATTTTTGGCTTTAACTTTGTCCCTATCTCTTCTCTCTTGCCGCACTTTCACTGGAGCACTGTTTCGCACGTCCGTTTAGGTCGCCTGCCCAGGCGGAACTGGCCATGTAGATAGTGACGGAAATGTTTGACTGCGTTTACGACTGCTAACGTCTCTAGTTCGTAGGAATTATAGCTAGATTGCGCGGGGGTAGTTCTTTTACTGTAATACTCTATTACTTTGCTCTTACCTTCGACTTGATGCATCAAAATCGCCCCGTAACTCTCCGAGCCAGCGTCAGTATGTAGTTCTATCGGGTAATTGGGGTCGAATATCATTAGTAACGGCGCGTCGGTCAGGGCGGAAACTACCGGTTGTTTTATTTTCTTGTGCCTATCTGTCCAAGTTATATTTCCGTTACCTGAGGTGAGCGCATACAGGGGTTTCATCATCTGTGAGAATTTACTGATGAACTTTCGGAAGTACGCAGCGAACCCTATGAACTGCCTGAACTGTGTGGCGGTCGTTGGCGCAGGTAAAAAAACTTAAGGCGCGTATTTTACCCGGGTTGGGACGAACCTCTCCGTTATGAATTTCATATCTCAAATAGAACACCGATGTCTTTAGAAAAGAACATTTTGCAAAGTTAAAAGAGAATCCGGCTTTTACGAGGGTATCTAATACGGTGTTCAATCTTTCTAAAGCTTGATCTATCGAGTCGGCAATAATTAGGACGCCAACCAGATGTGCTTCGAAAATATTTTTAGGCTTAAGAAATTCTTCAGGACAAACGGATTGACAGAAGACACATGTTGATACAATACAGTGAAAGTGAAAGGCTATGGTGGGTCCTTAGGTTTATTGAGCGTCGAAATGACGTTACGCAGACCGTTGGCTGTCCGGTCGCGAGGGCTGGAATGCAGATGTTTTATGCGACGTAACAGTTCGGCTCCTGAAGATCGGTTTCTAATAGAAAACGATATTGATACACGTGTTACAATTTGTTGCACGAATTACGCTAAATGTTTTTGTATTATTGTTACAGTTTCTTTAATGATACCTTCGGTTTCCATTTCAGGATCCTTCAAGCGTTTTCTATCTGATTAAATTCAAAAAGCGCAAATTTCCACGAATCAATTCTCCTTTAGTTTTCAGATTAGCCAGGTGCGAAATTGAAGTAGTATGTTGCATTATGTTTTCATGCTTAACGCGCAATCTGCAGTTCTTATAAATCTCATTCTCAATAACTGTGCGCAGAGATAGCTTCTAGTTTCTACACAAATTGCGTAATTACAAAATATATTACGTATGTAACATGTAACGATTCTAGCGGAAATGAGTGTCCGGCTACGTGTTGGTGCAAGGTGGCGTTAAGCGTTGGTATAACAGTTTCTTTAACTTCTTTCTGAAATAGAACTGATTATCCGTCCGTTCTTGGTCTGAATACATTTCACACGCGATTTAGAAGTCGTAAGGCCGAAGGTTGGCTTTTGAATAACGATTCTGTGATTATGTACGCTATATTTCTCTTACTCTGTACATTCGACCACTGTTTCCGAGTACTCAACAGGCTTTACGTGCGGTTTTTCCCTTTTCTTAGGAGAGGAAAGACTATGACATCTGCTACGAGCATCAACACTATTCATTATTTTGCCCGAAAAATGTTGTATTTGTAGTCGTAATCTTATAGAAATATTGCCCACCTAGAAATCCGGAGGTTTATGTTTCCTCTGCTTAATACTTTTTCGTTAGTCTTAGCATAATGTAAATATATTGCAAATCGCACGCTTCTGCATATATGTAGTGTCGCCCCCCCCCAAAAAAAATATCAGAAAAAAGAAACGCATTGTGGACCGCACAACTCTGCATACATATATTAGCCCCGATCCTCGCACGACATCGCAAGATACTTCATAAATAGGTACATAAATGAATAACGTGACACGTTCTAAGTCCTACATATATTTATTGTATTCTGAAGTTTTGTTTACTATCGTGTATAATTACCATAGGAGTTTTTACGCTTATGATATCGAATGTATTATAAAATTTGGAATTTAGACCTACTGTTAAATGTCATGTGTTCTTAAGCCAACGACGATATCAATGACGATGACGTAGATGAGTGCTGTCTATCTAATGGATAACTCGCCCTCATTCTGCTTTCATTGGGAAGTTTCTGAAAACACTCAGTTGTAGTGGGAGTAGGATGTTTCTAACAGTGTCTAATAATTTCGGAGCCAGTTGAATCTCCTCAGTTTCCTGTTGAGTGCCGAAGCGTGCAGACGTATGTTTAGTTCTCTGTGGCGCCGTGATCTAGTGTCGCCCATCTGTTGATAGTGAATCGAAACAGACATAATCCAAGTGTTTCCTATCTTAGTAGTGAAAAAATTCCAACCTCTCCTAATCTCTACCCGAATCATAGCCTCATAGCCTATCGACTAGTTATTCAACTTGAATTAACTAGCTCGATGATGGCCCAAGAATCGCGAGGCTCGCTAGAGCAAAACCATAAGTACACCGCGCTACCTCCCCCGTGGCAAAAGAACAACATATCCCTCCTTACTATCGACACCAAAAACATTAAAAGGCGTAAACTAGAAACAGTTAAAATAAATGCAAACTGCTGTTCAGAACGAACAGTCAACAAGCTGTGTAACCACTTTCAATAGATACGCAATATTAGAATCCACAAACGACTCCATGGACGTTGCTGAATCACTAACTAATCAACATAAGCAAAACATCCCCCTCCCTCACCTATCTTCGTTGATGATGTGATGGATATACAAACAATGGTAAAGTACATTGAGAAATATATCATCAAAGGGGACTACAAATTAAAAATAAACATCAATCAGGTTACAATTCTGCCAGCTAACCCAGACACATATAGGAAGATAACAAAACTACTAAAACCCTTGAACTCCAACTTTCACACCTACCAACATAAACAGGAAAGACCTTTTCGAGTGGTACTACGCAACATCCACCACTCGGCTAACTTAGACGAACTGAAGTACGAACTCACCAGAAACCCCAGCGAAGTGCATCCACTGTCAAGGAGACCATCCTACTAACTACAAAGGATGCTCAGCCTACAAAACCTATACATAAACAAGTATCCTAAACTCAGAGCCAAACAGACAACCAATCAAATGACCAGTCCTCCAAAATTCACTACTACTTCAATCTCCTATACTCAAGCAGTACAAGGAAATCAAAATAATTTGAATATCCATAGGGACCATTCCCAAAATAGTGTTCCCAAACCATAAAACACAGACAACTTCTCTAGATTCGAAAAATTAATCGAAAAACAATCTGAACAAATAAACAACTTACTATCATTATTAACACTCATCATGGATAAACTAATACAAAAACTATCTCAAAATAAACGGTTATAACTTCTACCATACCCAACATTCCAGTGGAAAAGCCCACGGTGGCACCGGAATCACTATCAAATGCAGCATTAAGCATTACGAGCTTCCAACATTCCGGAAAAACTACCTCCAAGCTAAGGAGAAACGTAGCAATAGGAGACTGCCAATGTACAATCACCACTTCAGCAGTATATTGCCCTCCCAGACACTCCATTGCTAAAGAAGGATTTGATAACGTTCTTGATGCTTTGGGCAATAGATTCATAGCTGGAAGAGACTATGTGGAGGTTTAGTCGAGCATAGATAGTGCGAAATAACGAGAGCGAGATATTGCTGTCGCGCCTGTTAAATATAGTTAGAATAAATAAATAAACGTACACTGCATCGTAAATACAACAAGTAATCCGAAATAGATACTCGTTAAGCGCTGTTGAGCTCTATCGATACTCACTTGATATTGACTTGATACTTTACTATACTCTCTCTCTCTCTCTCTCGCCCGCGATCGCGTCTGTTTATTTATACTGGTCGGGGGAAAGTTGGAAAATTCCAATTCGTCCTAACTTGACGGTTGCATGTAGCGGCGACATTGTTTTGCCAGAAGTTTATTTGTTCTTACATTACTTGCATTCTAACGGTCTTGATACTCCGAGGCAAAACAACAACATGATTTGATTTGTCCTCTAAATCATGTGCCGCTACATTACCCCCTACCAGTGATAAAGTTTTTATTAAGTTTTTATTAAGTTTTTATTACTGCTCGTGTCACTCGATAACAAAGATTGTCTCGCTTCCCTATTCGCTATATTTATAACCGTCGGAGTTGACGAAAGGCGTCGGGATTTTAATTTTGAAGGTGTTCTCGAAAGATCCCAACGGACGCTGAACTCTCGACCTTGTTTACGAATTTTGACTTTTCGGGTAGTCGACTCGAGGGCATATGATCACGACAAAAACGACGGATTTTGATTATCCTTCGGTAACCGCCCAAGGTTGTCGGATCTATGATAAACTAATCTATCTGTAAACACGATTTTTGTGTAGCGGGTTCACTGGACGGAAACCGTTATGAATTTTACCGTCGAGTGCCGCTACAGACTCTCCGTTCGGATCTCGTAACGTACCTGTTCCTGGTGTTTTCTTCCGCGTTCTGATCGTTGTTGTTTATGCCGTTTTCATCGCGGGCGTTAGTTAGAACTACGAGAATCAGTATGTTACGAAATTCGACTCTTTTTTCTTCTAAATCGTCCGTAACAACATACGCAGGTTTTATTCGGTCGATGGAGACCGTTACGTCGCGATTGTTTATTTTGATAACGTAGTTTTTTTTTTATCCGTTTTTATGACTTTGAAGGGTTCATCGAATAGAGGCTGTAAAGGGCTACCTATCGCGTCAGAAAACGTAAGGCGAGGACTCTAATTCTTTGGATTTGATAATTTTCTTTAGGCATGAGGCGTGCCCGGTTGTGGCCTGACCTTCTCCATCCATTCTTTAAGCCGGTTCGCGTATTCCGCATTGGCCTGCTGCTCTGTTGGCAAGAAGAATTCCGCCGATAGTCGTATGCTTGTTCCGTAAACCGTTTCGGCCGCCGTTGCGCTAAGATCCCTCATTATCGCGGTTCGTATTCCTAATAAAACGATTGGGAGAATTTTCACCCAGTTGTTAGTGTCGTGACACTTAATCGTTGCCTTTAGTTGTCTGTGTAGGCGCTCTACCAATCCATTAGACGCGGGATGATAGGCCGTTGTGCGTATATGCTTGACGCCGAGCAACGGCATAATTCATTGAACAGTTGCGATTTGAATTGGCGTCCTTGGTCGGTCGTTATTGTTAGAGATGCGCCGAAACGAGCTATCAGATGTATTTAGGAGGGCCGCGGCGACGGTTGCCGCTTTCATATCGGCTATGGGAATGGCTTCAGGCCAACGCGAAAAACGGTCAAAACACGTTAGACAGTATCGGAAGCCTTGTGAGTATTGCATCACGATGATGTCCACGTATATGTATTTAAAGCGACCCATTGAAGGAGAGGATACGTGCCTGGTGACTTTGTATCGTTGGCATGGGATGCATTGCCGTGTCCATGGTCTTTCCGGTAATCCTTGTTTATGGACGGCCAGACGAAACGCGTTGTCACCAGTTTTTGGGTGGCGCGTATCCCAGAATGGGAAAGTCCGTGCATTAAATGTGTCACGCCGCAAGGATTTCGCTACGTACGGTCGTACAATGTTTCCTAATACATCGCAATATATTTCTATGCTGTGATCAGGGAAACGTATTTTCGTTAATTGTAATGCGCATGTGCCGGTGTTAACCATGTCGCGTAGTTCGTCGTCGCTTTCTTACACGCCGGCGAGAGTGTGGTGATACATCCGTGTATCAGGAAATTCCGATGTAGGAAATTCCGATTTCCTATCGCTTCGATGCGTGTCAGATCGTCGGCCACCTTATTGTCGAGCCCCTTTACGTACCGCATGTCGGTGGTGAATTGTCCGATATAATTCAAGTGTCGGAATTGTCGTGGCGAGCACTTGTCGGGGTTTTCGTTGAACGCATATGTAAGAGGGTTATGATTTGTAAAGATGGTGAAATTTCTCCCCTCTATGGCGTGTCGAAATCGTTTGAACGCGGTGGATATAGCGAATAACTCGCGGTCGTACGCGCCCTACTTTTGCTGTGCGGAGTTCAAGGGTTTTGTAAGAAGTCCCAACGGCTGCCAAGTTTCGATAACGTATTGCTGCGGAACCGCTCCTAGTGCGTAGTCGGATGCGTCCATCGCGAAGCCATTGGACGCGCCAGGTATCGGGTGCGCTAATATCGTGACGTTAGCGAGGGCGCGTTTTGACTCGCGAAAACTAGTTTCGGATTGCCCTGACCACTCAATGGGCGCTTTGCCCTTTTTTGTCCCTTTCAATTGATCATTGAGAGGTTGAAAGATTTTGTAGAATCAAATTTATTTTTCACGGAATTTGAAAAAACTATAAATGAATTAAAGAGTGTTGGTGCAAACGTAAGTTAACGTGAAGAACTCGACTACATGCTGAATAAAACTACCAGACTCATTGGTGATTTAATCGACTCATTGAAAGAAAGTGATCGAACTTGTAAATTTTAAAAAATAAAATTACAATGTGGGAAACGCGTAGCCAGAGTGAAAGTGATAGGAAAAGGTTGAATGTATTGAAAGTCGAAAAAAGGGGCATAAAGTGCCATGGCTGTGGAAAGTACGGTCACGTGGTAAAAAAAAGCACAAACACGTGCAGAGGCGGAAACAATGGCGGAGCGCAATGGGAAGGAGGTGCATATAAGCCGCAGCGGAACAGGAATCGCGGCGGACGAGATTTTGGCCAAAGAGGACGAGGATATATTCAACGGGGATTTGGTCAACGAGGACGAAGCAGAGGCTGGCAACAACGCTATAGCGATCAAGGAATTGCATCCCTCCCAACGCAAGTAGAGCGTTATAATAGTATGAATAACATCACAGTATATACTAGCGATAAATAGATTGGATATTTTGTTAAGTACGAAAATTTAAAAAACCCGATAAATGTAAAAATAGGAGGCGGTAGAATTCTAAAAGGAACAAAAGTCGGGAAAATTTCAACTTACTTTGTAGTAAACACAGTGAGGATTAAAATTGTAATGTCTAATGTATTTTACGCGAATGAAATGGACAGAAACTTGATTAGCTATGCGAGAGTAACGAAGGAAAATAAGATACTTTCAGCAGAAAACACGTCAAAGATCTATAAGAAATACAGAAAATTGATAAGGATCGCATTCAAAGATCATGGTTTGTATAAAATAAGTACTTACATTGAAAGGCAAGGATCTCACGCTAAAAATGTAGAAAAAATGATAAATAAGGAAGAATTTCACAGGATTTTATGACATGTAAACTTTAATTATTTAGATAGAATGTGTAAGAAAGATTGAGTCGAGGGAATGCTAGAAAAATTTGAGCAAATACAATTAAAAAGTGGAACATGTATCCAAAATAAAATGTACAATTTACCTTTCCAAAATAACCGTAGTAGAACACACGAGATTTTATAATTAATACATACCTCTGGAGGATTGGTCGAGGACAGATAATGTGAAATAACGAGAGCGAGAGATTGTTGTCGCGATCCGTCAAATATATTTCGAATAAATTAAATAAATAAATAAATAGATAAAGTACAAACTGTCGTAAGACGCTCGTCTACTGTATTCGCTCGGATAGAATATGTTCGCTCGGATAGAATATGTTCGCTCGTGGCATACTCGACTCGAAGATATTGCTCGCTAATAAGTGTCACTCGTTATATTCGCCTCGGCCGCGATCGCGTCCATATATTTATATTGGTCAGAGGGCAGTCGGATAATTCGAATATTTCTAAGATCGACGGTTGCCCATACCGGTGACTTTGTTTTTGTTTATCAATATGATTCGAGCGTCAAGGCCGTATCCGTGTTCCGAGACACAAAAAAACATGAGATGATCTCGATCCACCTCGTCCTATGACTCATGTGCCGTTACATACCGATTTAAATGGACCTCATAATAGTACCGGGTATGATGGTGTCACGTCCCGCGCTCCGCACGTGACGCCACGAACCAACAACGTACGAATAATTAAACACGATCAATAATAATATGTAAAAATTCGACCAATCGCGGGGAGACGCAATCGCGAGGAAACACGTCAACGGGAGTCGTAAATTCCCGTTACGATTCTAATGATCGACGCCGCGAGTAGATCGATCCCCTGATTTCCGTTAAGATAATAAGGGTGGTTGAATTAATATAACTCCGTGATTTGCAGTGTTATGATTATATTTTTCTCCAACAGCTTCGTTTAATCACACACAATAGTAACGTCGTTGAGTATGAAGATTGCCTGGATCTTGCTCAGATTCTGACTGCCAATCTGAGAGAGGAAGGCTCTTGTGTCGTAGTAGATGTGGCGATTGATCAGATCCGACTTTGACTGAATCGAATCAACTGGATCAACCGAAAGACTGAATGAGGAGACGTCGACTGCTTGACTCCGACTGTGTGACTTGAGTGGCTTGAACTGACGACTGACTCGTATTGACTCGAACGACTGACTGTGAGAGCTATGGAAACTCTAGGCACCGTGAGAGCCGTAGGAACTCTCCGTCGGGGCTAGATAACCTCTTCGTCGAAACCATAAAGAACTCTGATGTTCGTTCTGATGTGATTACGGAGGAAAGCTCGGTATGGGCGTCCCATTGGAACGAAGGAAGCTGATTCGTTGTTCATACTTTTCGTTAGAAAAGGTGAGGACAAGGATCCGCGCTACCCATTGGCTAAGACGTTAACGGTTGAAGTTGGGATATGGAAGCATCCTACCGGCATGACTCGTGGGAAAATCCAGACATTTCTAGTCTATAAATGCCTGGTTTTCCCTATCATATAATTAACAGTTTTCCCCGTTATAACTACCAGCTTTCTCCGTAATCTTTAAGTGTTCAATAGACCTAAGGATCTTTTTAAGTACCGGCTATAAACCCAAAATACTTGCAGGATTCAGGGTTCCTGCAAGCTAATGAGACTCGGTTTATGGTGGGCCTTAGGTTTATTGAGAGTTTTTCTAACGACGCTTGGGCCTTGATGGTCAGACATTAAGGTACGTCGCGCGGACTTTTTCACGCGACGTAACAAATAAATTAACTAACAACTAATGAATTTAATTATCAAACCAATCAAAATAAAAAGGATTATACGACAGAGACAGACAAAATAAAGTAAATGAAACAATAGGAAGAGACCAATCAACAATGATATATAAAATACAAATAAAATGAAATGATTAAATGAACCAATAAATAAAACAAGCCACGATTCGAATGTATGAGATTTCTCTGCGAAAACACAAATATATGTCGGGTTGGCGTTAAGATTAGAGTTAGGGTTAAGGGCGTGAAACGAATCCCTATTGGCGCTAGACGTGATCGTTATGCAATAGAGGAGATATTTACTAGTGCAAATATAACTATGATGGAATTGGACAAGTAATCGCGATAATTAGATACTCGAGAAGCTAATGACAATGATCCTAGGCTCAATAACGAATCCGCGGTCAACGGGATGACGAACTTTACCCTTCGTTAGCGTCTAAGTTACACTGTATGTTAGAGAAAGGGGCAATTATTACGTATACGAAAGACAGGTCGATTTCCGATGAGATCGCACTAGAGAGAGTGGCTCTCCTTCGCGGTGACGCTGTCGAAGAAATCTATGATGGGTGTGCCTAAGGGCATGGGATCATCGGATTCGCGGAGAAAAGTCTTCGTTCGAAGGGTGAGGGAAATTGACGATGCTGTTAATTGGTCAATTTCCATGTTGGTGGTTAGAGAAAGATATTAGCTGTCCTTGGGAAAAGTTGCTAGCGGGAAGCGTCGTTCGTGGAAGGATAGATTTCTCTTATCTTCCCGTAGTTGGGGCACAGACTATTTGTCTATTTGAAAGACTTTGTATAATTGAAACTTAATATTCGTAGCGGGTCCTCGCCCAACTAAACATATACTGTGAAGATGCGTTGGCATCTGGCAATCATCTTAGGAAGGACAAAGTCTGCGTGTGGCGAGCCACGGGGCAGAAACCATTGAAACGTTTACCGTCGTGCCCTGTCCCAAGTATTTCTTTTAAGGAGAGCTATAGAATTACTTCATGCCTTTGTTAGACAAAACGTTCATCCCTTTGACCGCGGCTACGTTCGGCGACTGATTGTCGCCTCGAGCCCGAGCTCACTATCATAAATCTCAAATAAATACAGTCGGATCGAATGACGGCAATTGCTTAATTACGGCTATGATTAGAATCTAGATTATAATGTTAAGGGATTTTCCCAAAGTTCCAAAGGGAAGGTTCCGGTGTTCTTTCATCTCCGACATATATATACACACGTGTATACATATCTGTGTGTGTGACCTACTCTGTGAATCTGAATAATTGGCAATCTAATAAAATATAAAAGAAATAAAATATACTACACTACATCAGCATTCTAATAAAAGTGAAAATCGTATACAAGATTGCTTTGCGATACACACATATATAGATATACACATGCGTATGCGTATCTTTGGGAAAAATTCATAATATATATATATACGTTATTAAACCACTAAAACACAAAGAAATAAATATATAGAATTATATTTCTACGAACCTAGAGAATTATCTATGAAATCCACATTATGGAATATTCGACCAATTAACGATCCGAGAAACAATGAGAATAATTGTTATTAGTTGGCTCAGTTCGTTTCAGTGAGAATTTAAAAGTTTTCTTTTAGATGGCTGAGTTTGTATCAGCGAGAATTTAAAAGATTACTATTCGTTGCCTCAGTTTATCTTAGTTAGAATTTAAGAGATTATTAGTTAACTCAGTTGTTTCAGTGAGAATTTAAAAGACTCTATTTAGTTGGCTCAGTTTATTTCAGTTAGAGTTCAAATGGTAGCTGGCTCAGTTTGTTTTCAGTTAGTATTCAAAAGGGTCAGTTGACTCAGTTTGTTTCAGTTAATATTGAAAAGTTTAGTTGTTTCAAGCTTCTAGCTAGTTTTTCAGTCTCAATTTGTCAAGTCTTAGTTAATTCTTGCGGAGATTCATTCATTCAGTTAACGAGATTTATTCTTTCGATTCGTTTGGTCGTTTGTTGTTACGCGGAGTAGTTTGAGAAGAACAACAATTGTGTTCACCGTTACTCCGCGAGAAAAATTTCCGAATAATAATAATCGTATTCATCGGCGACCTGCGGGTCGAATCGCTTCTCAAGTTAAATAAAGATTTAAACCTCAGAAAATTATAGTAGTGTGAATCATTGTGAAAACCGGAATCACTCCAGCCCGCTCATCAGACACCAATCAGGATGAAAATTGAAATCCTGACGGTATCTTGCCCGTTCATCAGCGGAGGCCAACATCAGGTTAGTCAAATTTTGTTTAATATTAATAATTCGTTACTATTCTGCCAATCGGAACGTTTATGTAATAATTCTGTCGGTTTGTCTCTCGAATAAAAATCATAAAATATCTATACCAACATTATCCAGCCGGACGAAATAAATACGCGTGCCAATAATAATTGTTTATTCCGAACAATCATCTCCCGTGCTAGTATTCCTGCACACAGCAGGTTAGCCGAAACGTGGAGACTATTAGCCAGTCGCCTTGAACTGTAATTAACGCTACCCACGAGTATTTGGTTTAACGATAAAATATCTAATTGAAACAGCCTTTAGACTGTTTCTGGTAGCAGCAACTACCGTATCTGTATTTTCGAGCTATCGCGGGGAGACGCGGTCGTTAGAATGCGCGTCAACGGGAGTCGTAAATTCCCGTTACGATTAGAATGATCGACACCACGAATAGTTCGATCCCCGTATTTCGTTTAAGATAATAGGGGTGATTCAGGTATTATAACACTGTGGGTCACAGAGTTAAAGTATATATTTCCAACACTTAGTCTACACGATTTAATAGATATAAACACTCAATAACTTATCGCACTGAAATAAGATAGAAGTATACCATATAGAGCAAGGCTCTTACAATTGAATTAGTAGCACGGTATGAGACTTAATGTTAGAAGTTACGCGTTAGATATTTGACTAATTGGGCGTTCTTGCGTTCATACGGAAGAAAGTTCGGTGTGAGTGTGCCCTTTTGTATGACAAACGCGGATTCGTTGTTCACACTTTTCGTTAAGAAAAGTGAGGGTAACGATCCGCGATGTCGATTGGTTATGCCCTATGCTGATGCTTACGGGATGAGTCAGACGCCTCCTACCATCGGGGTTTATAGGTGACCTTGTTCATGGAAAAAACCTGATTGCTTTATTAGCTTGTTATTTGGATTTTCCCTAATGGGTGTGTGTTCGCTTTCTCCGTAATTTTTAATTGCGCCTAATAAACTCAAGGACCGCTCTAAAAACCAGATGTGCTTCGAAAATAATTTTAGGCTTAAGAAATTCTTCAGGACAAAGGGATTGTCCGAAGACGCCTGTTAATACAATACAGTAAAAGTGAAAGACTATATTGGGTCCTTAAGTTTATTGAGGGTCGAAATGACGTTACGCAGGCCGCTGGCTGTCCGGTCGCGAGGGCTGGAGTGCAGATGCTTTAGGTGACGTAACAGTATCGGTTGAAATTTTCTATTATAGATCTCAAAAGGTATCGTTCAAGTAAATCAAATAGTTTTCAATTTCAAATTTAAATAGCGAAACGTAACAATGGATTAAAATATTTCTTAACATTTATAGATGACTACAGTAACTGCGCAATTATTTATACTTTGAAATCAAAAGGTGAAATTTATAATTGTTTCCTTGATTATATAAACAAAGTTGAAAATCTTACTGGTAAGAAGATAAAGAGACTAAGATGCAAAAATGGAAAAGAATATAAGAACAAAAATACAATCTAACGAGGGAAGAGGAAATTTTCGTAGAATCATGCCCACATTATGTTCACGAGTTAAATGAAACAGCTGAGCTCTACAATAGAATAATCATGAATTCCGCTTGATGTTTATGTGGCTGCACTAAACAGCAAATAGCACCGGACAACACTAACTGGTGTTGGACGACGGCAGTGTAACGTCAATTTACATCAGAGACCAGGCCATACACCGCGGGCAGGATGGCACCCAGACATTCTTCGCGCGTACCCTCAATAGTCTTAGGGACCCATCATAAATTCTGGCATTTTCATAATTAAGGTCCCTTAGGTTAATTAAGCATCTTTTATTTCAAGTGTCCTTTGCAATTATTGTTTATCACGGGAAGTTACGGGAAAGTTGGTTTTCCTCACGTCTGGTATATTCCGTTAGCAACTTTCTCACGAAGGCGGCTAAAACCCTTGCTGGTCCACCAACCGTCTTATTATCCAATCGGAGACGGTGTCTACTGCCCTCGCCTCCTTAACCAAAATTATCACCAACAAATCCGATAGTCCCGTGTCCTTAGCACACCCACCCCTAGCTTTCCTCAGGCACAATATCGTCAGTAAAACTTCACTTATTCTGTATCCTTAGAATAGTCAATATATCTTGACCGGTCTCTACCCTTCTAACAGTCACGTACTTAAGGTATCATTGTAACTAAGTTTTACATAACGTGGCTGGAGTGAATTGTGATTTATGTTAATTCAGTGTGTATTCCGTTGTGATTGCTGAATTCGTAATAAAGTTTAACTAAAACAAAATTAATAGTTGTGTTACGATTCATCTATTTTATTTCATTATCCAATCCTCAAGTTTACATGACAGCAGCGCAGTCATACCAGGCGTAGATCCTAACAGCGCGTTAACCTATCCAGTCATACAGTGATTAAAAAAAAGTGGAAAAGAAGTGATGAAAAGTGAAAAATAGCGCACGTGTTTTCTTCATTATAAATAAAGGAAAAATAAAAATAACGAATAAAAAAATAGCAGACAACGATAATGAAACCGATAGCGATGAGGCGGAACCCGCCATATTATTAAACGAAAAATAATAACACAAAAGACAACCAAAGTCACTAACAGCATCATAAGACTTTCCGCGCAAAAGACGCAGAAACTCAACCCGCAACCAAATCTGGTGACCAGGGCTAAAGGGTTAGAGAACAAATAGGAAAGCACAGACGAAGAAAAGCACTACACCCAGGAAGAAATGCTGAAGGAAAAGAAACCACGAAGCCTACAAAAACAGCCCCATTCGCATCTATCCAATCAAAAATAGATTTGACATACTACAATACCAAGAGACCAGCAGGTCACAACCACAACCTGGACCAACAAAAGAGGCCACAACGCCAAGTGCAATTGTGGAAGTAATAAAAAAAGAGAATGAGGTACTACGAGGCAAAACGAGAGGACACACACTCACCTCGCCATCGAAGCAATCGACGCCGCAAACGCGGCCAACCCTATCGAACAACCCAAAAGGCCCACCCTATTGATAAAGTAGATAGAAAATCCACTACGGGATTTGTAATAAGATTTTTCGGCAACGCAATTTTCTGGAAATCGAAGAAGCGAAGCAGCGTAACAAAAAGTCATCAACAACTGCCGAGTATGTAGCTTTATCAGAAGCAGTGAACGAATTTAAATTTGTAAGAAAAACCGTAAGGGGAGTCGGTTGGATGAAATGTCCCTGAAATCTCGCTCCCGCAAACTCATTAATGAATCGCCAACGAGGAAATGGCCGGGAATGAAGACCAGAAGATCATTTGAGTCGATGAATATTGGAGCTAGTGGTCTTGAATTAAGGATGCATTCAATTTCGATGATGAGGGTGTTAAATTGTTCAAACGCAACTCGTTGCCGATGACGCGTCTGAGGTGGCGTTTGAATGACTTCATCGCGGCTTCCCACAGTCCACTGAAATGCGGGGAATGAAGAGGAATGAAGCACCACTTAATTTGCCTATCGGTTAGGAATGCGTGTACTTTTCCTTTTGGTTCGTGCGATTATAGAAGGTCATGAAGTTCTCGTAATTCGTTATTTGCCCTAATGCAGTTTGTGCCATTGTCGGAGTGAATGGTTGAGCAAAACCCTCGCCGAGCGATGAAGGTTTCGCTCGTGAAATCGACAACGAGCTCAATATGCACAGCCTTAACTGCTAGGCATACAAAGATGGCTACATATACTTTGATCTGCCGGTGGTTGCAATCTCTTTTCTCCTTGATGTGGAATGGCCTACAATAATCATCGCCGACGTTTGAGAATGGACGGGATTCTGTTACTTGCGCCTCTGGCAAATTATCCATCACGTACTCCACCGGCGGTAGATGAGCGCGGCAGCAACGGACGCAGCTTTTGACCGTACGCTAAACTTGACTTCGGTTGTCGACGGGCCAGTACCATTATCTAACTTCGTATAACGTATTCTGTGTGCATATTCCGTATGCATGCACTTCCGGAGTGTATAAATAAACCATAGGGCCTTGCTGTTTTCCCGATTAATAATTCCAAAGGACTTGATTTAGTCACACGATTGGTGGTGCAATTTAAAGCCAATTGTATTTCGCCAATCGCCTCTTGCCATGATCGCCCAGTCGTTTCCACAGTTGTAAACATGTTCTTCAAGGTACCCATGATACGCTCTACCTGTTCATTGGCCCTACTAGCACCGGTAGCTATTAAGTGGAGCTTAATACGTTTGCCTTGATCAAAATCTTGGAATTCTTTGCCCGTAAAACATCTTTCCTGATCCGCTATCAGCCGGCAAGGACTGCTGAATAAAAATATTGCTGACTTAAGCTCCTTTACAGTATTAGAAGAACCTATTTTACGGGTATGATATAAGTACACAAATTTTGTACAAGCATCAACCAAAACAATAACGTATTCTTTTAAATCACTTTTACCACTCAACTTACCCGTTATGTCCATGTGCATTGTATGCCAAGGTATGCTGGTCTTAGGTAAAGGATGTAGTTTGGCCTGTGGTTTACCCAAACTTGCCTTAGAAACCCGACAAGCATGACAGTTCTCTACGAATTTACGAACATATTTCGCCATTCCTTCGAACCAGTAATACTCATACAGCTTCTCAAGCGTTTTATCCCAACCTAAGTGCATAATTGACTGGTGCACATGGTTGATAACGGACCATCTAAAGCCTCTAGGAACTATAAGCAAACAGAGAGTCTTGCCTTTTCTTTGTATCTTACGATAAAGAGTACCAGACCGTAATTCGTACGTACTGGCGATGTCTTCTGCGAGCTCATCATTTTGCAACTTTGTAGCAATCTCCAAAATTTGAGGATCACGACACTGCTCCGCTAACAACCAACCTTCAGTAATTTCAGCCAAATTTATCTCTTTTTCTTTAATTTTGATATTTTTAGTACGTTCAATATCTATAGGGTTCCGCAAAAAGAAATCTACGTGAGAAATCTACGTAAGGTTTGTAGTTAAGCCCACCACCTGTGTACCCTGTCATTTGAACTCACCTTATTACTGGATGCCTTCAAAGAATTGCAATCAGTTACGACAACGAATTCTCGTCCATGCAAATGAGGTGATGGGCGTGATAGGTCTAGAAGAATCAATCGTGTCGTTAACAATAACAATTTATTGTTTATGTCTGTGGTATACACTAGCGCGCCGAAAGCACGGTACAGATATCGGTTCGAGATTACAAGTTCAAGCTCGGCGCGATACTTTACGCGGTGGTTCGAGACGAGACGATTGCACAGATGTCGAGGAATTCCGATTCGCTATTACGTACGACTGCGGGCGGACAATTCAGATCGGCGTCTTCCAACTTGCCTCGCGACTCGCGATAGAACAGAATGAATTTGTGTCGCGATGATGCTCCTTAGGAAAACTGTGCTTGGGTGTGTCTAAGGATACGGAATCATCGGATTCGTTAAGGAAAGCGTTAGTTCAGAGAGTGAGGGAAATGGACGTCGCTGTTAATTGGCTAAATCGTGAGTTGGTGGTTGGAAAGAGATGGCAACTGCCCTTGAGAGAAAGTTGCTAGCGAGGAGCGTCGTACGTGAGGAAAAGCAGATTTCCGTAGTGGGTGCTATGTGTAGGGATTATTGAGACAAAGACTATCTGTTCCTTTAGAGAATCTTAGCTGCATGGATCCTAAGATTTATAGCGGGTCCTTAGGCTCGCTGTAAATATTCGGAGAGAGTGTATCGACATCTGGCAATCATCTGTTCGCAAGGTAGAGTCCTTGTGCAGCGAGGCACGGGACAGAAACCGTTGGGAAGTTTAGCACTCGTTGGAAGTTGGGCACTCGACAGCAAACTTCCCAACGGTTTCTGTCCCGTGCCTCGCTACACAAGGACTCTACCCTTCGAACAGATGATTGCCAGATGTCGATACACTCTCTCCGAATATTTACAGCGAGCCTAAGGACCCGCTATAAATCTTAGGTTTCATGCAGCTAAGATTCTCTAAAGGAACAAATAGTCTTTGTCTCAATAGTCCCTACACATACCACCCACTACGGAAATCTGTTTTTCCTCACGTACGACGCTCCTCGCTAGCAACTTTCTCTCAAGGGCAGTTTTCATCTCTTTCCAACCACCAACTCACGATTTAGCCAATTAACAGCGACGTCCATTTCCCTCACTCTCTGAACTAACGCTTTCCTTAACGAATCCGATGATTCCGTATCCTTAGACACACCCAAGCACAGTTTTCCTAAGGAGCATCATCGCGACACAAATTCATTCTGTTCTATCGCGAGTCGCGAGGCAAGTTGGAAGACGCCGATCTGAATTGTCCGCCCGCAGTCGTACGTAATAGCGAATCGGAATTCCTCGACATCTGTGCAATCGTCTCGACTCGAACCACCGCGTAAGGTATCGCGCCGAGCTTGAACTTGTAATCTCGAACCGATAATTGTACCGTGCTTTCGGCGCGCTAGTGTATACCACGAACACAAGCAAATAAATAGTTGTTGTTAAACAATACCGAGTGATTCTTCTATACCTATCACGCACATCACCTCATACTCTGTTTTACCTTCTACTTTCTGCATTAAAATAGCCCCATATCCATCCATACTAGCATCAGTATGTAACTTTATAGGATATTTTGGGTCAAATATTATCAACACCGGCACATCGGTCAGTATAGAAATTACTTTTTGTCTTATGTTTTCATGCCTATCCGTCCAATTTATGTTTTTATTACTGGAAGTGAGTGCATATAAAGGTTTCATTATTTGTGAAAATTTAGGAACAAATTTTCGAAAGTAAGAAGTTAGTTCAATAAACTGCCTAAGCAGAGTGACTGTCGTCAGAGCGGGTAAAGAACTCAAGACTTCTATCTTTCCCGGGTTCGGGCGAACCTCTCCGTTGTGAATCGTATATCCCAAATAGAGTACTGTAGTTTTTAGGAAAGAGCATTTTGCATCCGTGCCCTGATTTCATGGGGAACGGTTTTGGATCGCTGCATGTTATGCTGCAGGATCCTTATTCCTCTTTTTCTCCCATGTCCTTTACCGTTTTCGTTGGTCTTACTATTCATATCGCGTTCTGGCAACAGTTGCTTCTAACGCCTTTTTGTACGTAGGGCAGTTTACGTTGGAAGCCGCGTGATCGCCCTTCTTCCCTGCCATCTTGCAGTATACGCAGCTGGCATTCTTTTCTTTGCTTGTGCACGCTCTTGTCACATAAATTAAGGCTTCGGTTTTAAAGACAAGAAGTTTGAGCCGTAACACAACTACTCCTTTATTAAATAACACAACTTTATAAGGACAGTTTACGCGACTGATCTGTGAGATGTTGACTGATGAGAGGTTCTAGTTTCAGTCCCGAGGTGTTCTCGTATTTTTACGGAGGAAAGCCCGGTGTGAGTGTGCCCTTTGAACTAACAACGTGGATTCGTTGTTCACATCTTTCGTTAGGAAAAGTGGGGGTAACGATCAGCGATGCCAATTGGTTATAACTTATAAATGAAGATAGAAGGAGGAAGCCTCCTACCAATGTGACTCATAGGTCACATTGTTCATGGAGGAAATTGTTCATGATAGTTAACGCGGCAGTATTTTGCCACGTGCCTGTAGCCTTGGCATTTGTAGCAGCGGCTAACAGGAATACAATCTCGGACTCTGCATGCATTCCAAGATATGTAAACCTTCCCTATTAAAATCTTTTCCCTTACCTGGAGGGGGGGGGTACTTCCATAGCCAGTTGGTCTCCTCGGAGTCCTCGCGGCCCGTCCTGAAGTACAATTTGATGGCCGCAACATCTTCTTTGAGCCTGTCTGAATTCTGCTTCTTCATGCAGGCCAGTATCTCCTTTTCTGGGAATTCCCTTGGAACATCATATACGATCATCCGAGGAAGCCTCCTCTATGGTGTGCTAGTTTTTAGGCCAGCCTCCTTTAGTTTCGCGTTTTCGGTAAACGCTTTCAGACTTTCTGGCTTCGTCGTTTCCACGACTAAGCCGTTACCGCCGATCTTCCTTACTGCGGTAACGTGTACTCCCTTTTTACGTGCATTTACCAGAGATAATACCGCTTCCCGCGTTTCCTCGCTCGTCCTGATTTCGCTCTCCTTTTCTTATCACGTTCCTCGGTGGTTTTATCGCTATCTCCCAGATCTTAGTACTTATCATCCGTACTTTTTTCTGCATACGAGGGCTGCTTTGGTTCGGCTCTCGCGGTTTTCTTAACTGCTGTTTCCAGTCACTTGCTGACTTCAGCGACTTGTTTACAGCGCTCAATATTTCCGTTTCTCTGACTGTACCGGTGCATTGTTCTAGTTTGCCGGTCAAATAACTATTGTGGAGCAAGAGTTCCTCCACAATTCCTCGCATATCTTTAAAGTGCCGCATGATTGTTGCGGTCTGCTCTTTGTTGATCTTCTTACTTGGATCGAGGCAAGATGCTAGGACCTTCTTCTCTATGTCCCCTGCTTGTACCCTTATGTCGGGTATTGGCCGGGTTTTACTGGGTACTGATCAGGATTCTTGCCTCGTGTCCTTCTCTTAATCTTCGGAACTCTTCCGTTTCATCATTTCTGGGCTCTGCTGTTCCGGCTTTGAGCCCTCCGGCTTTTGTGTCTTCAGAGTTTGCAGGACCACCCTTGTCTTCGTGGCGGGTGGTTTTTGTCCTCGTGACGACATTTTCGGGCTCTGGGCGTGTGCACAAGCTTATCGTTCGATGAAGTAACGGTTTTCATCCGCAATACTATCGGCGACGATCTATGTTAACCGTACTTTTTCCTTATTGACCGACAAAAGATTCTCTCGGCTAATAGCTCTGAGTTGTATCGGTCCGATGCTTATGGCTGTAAAGATTCAGAGTTTGAGGTTTTTCACTGGTATTTGTTTACTCTGGCGCACTAAGTCCGGCGGTGTGT
Organism: Bombus affinis; assembly: GCF_024516045.1. Lineage (NCBI taxonomy): Eukaryota > Metazoa > Arthropoda > Insecta > Hymenoptera > Apidae > Bombus > Bombus affinis. The sequence continues at coordinate 1,306,428 of NC_066361.1, read as the reverse complement.
TGTTTATGACACACGCACTAAGTCGGGGGGCGTAACGGCGGCACTGACGTAACGGTGGCCGCTTTTGCCCGCGCTACTCTATAATTTCTTTAACAACCCACTCTACGGCGAACTCGACACACGTCCACTAGGGCTGCTTTCACGCTAAGTCCGGTGGCGTATTGCGTTATGAACGTAGACACTAAGATCGACGACGTATTCCTTTACGAACGCAGACATGTAGTTCAGCGGCGTATTGCTTTGCGAACGCGACTGAGTCCGACGGCATCGTGGCAGCACAAGATGGCCGCTATTATCCGCAATTATCACTTCACTTTTTAAAGCAAGGTAAGGACAAGTAGTATTTTCTTTGGTAACGGGTACATTGCTCGGATATAATTCCATACAGTACCCGAGCACCCATAGGGACATAGGGATTGGGATTACGCCTAACCATCACACAAGGCACCCAGTACCTAGCCACCTAGATTAGCTAAGCCTGGCAGCGGCTGTCGCTCGTCTCTGGTAGAACACATTATAAACTCTTCCGTCTCTCCAGGACGGTTCCGGAGCAGGAGGGACGCTACTCAACCGCCGAAAGGCCATTCGGTGGAGCCAATACACCTTAAACCGGCCTTCTTGCCAGCATCCTGGCCATCAACCACTACCACCACGAGTCCAAACCCTTAAATTGGCCGAACAGAGGGGTCGCTACTTTTGTGGTATCATTCTTAGTCATTGGTGGGGAAAACCGTCGCGGTCGATCTCTTCGGCCGCCATTCAATGCTCAGCTCAGAACTGGCACGAACTATGGGAATTCGTCTATCTAATTAAAACTATTGAGGTATTTATAATTTTTGTGCTGGACTAGGTTAAATGCGTAGTAGAGGTATTTGTATGTGGATATCAGTGCGTGGAGATATGTGTGTGTGCAGCGTCTGAAAAACGGATGAATGTAAACAGTTCAGTCGGTTAACAATCGATAAAAGGTCGGTTATGGAAGAGAGTGCTGAGGCGCGTGCAAGTGTGTATCGACGAATATTCTAGAAATCGTTTTTAAAATAAATATGTGTCTACGTTAATATTAACGCCAAGAAGTTTAAAAAAGCGCGGGTAAACGGCGGAGGTAACTGTGACTCTCTTAACTAACTATGGCGTTAATGAGAAAGCAATACGCTGAACTTATGCGAGTGCTTGAAAAGGAATACGCCGCTGTACTTAGCTACGTGCTATGATCTCTTAAGGCCCACAAGCGACATGCCGCCAATAAACGGTGTGCCGCGGGCAATATGAGTGTCATAGTTACTTAGGAGCAGGCGAGACTTCGATCTTGTCTGCTCAAGTCGCACTCCTACCTCCCGGTGGTATCGCCGGTAACATGCCCGCCGCATCAGCGTGGGGAGTAATCGCCCGGGTGCGGCGTGCGTGACTAAACGGAGTGCGGCGTCGAAGCAGCGAAACAGAACCCTATCTAGAATCGGCTTGCCGATTACGGTTATTTGAAACCGTGAAGATATAAGAACTAGGCATAACTGCTAACCAAAAAAAAGAGAACTCGTTCCTTTGTTGGATGTTGACGACAGGCTTGTTATGGTTAACGATTTGGATACGGATGGAAACTTAAAATAGATAGCAAAATTATGCGGAAAATCGACAATAATAATGTAAAAGCCTTGGACGCAGCGTTTCTCGGTCCCGGAAGCGCTGAGGCGGATATATCCGCTTCGGAGGGGACCATGGCAGAAGACCCGGCTATATCCACGGACATGACTTCGTAAATTATGGTGCCACTGATGGTGGACAGGATTGTGTCACGTAAAATAAGAAAGAAATTTAAAGGAAAGAAGAAAACTTTATTTTTTCCTCGTTTATACACTTCTGAACTCTAGCCGTGGCCGTTCGAGACTGAGGCTCTTACAATATCTTCTTACTTTCGGTGACATCTGTTTCTTCTTTTGTTTTTCATCCTTCATCATCCCCACTACCCTGTAGGCGTACGTGACTGTTGCTACGCTTCTAGAACATTCGGTGGAAGGACCGTTAGGACATAGATGAACCCTCAGGTACTCCGGAAATATACATTGTCGCCAAGGTCGCCATGTGTAATGTTCAAGTATCGGCTGTCTGGAGAATGTTTAGAAGTGGTCGCCTAAGGTGACGTCAGGGCAAAAGAGTTTGGGGTTACAATTGCGTGTCCAGTCTGCGAGAAGAGGGAAGTTCACCTGTTCTTTATGATACCAGCAGACCTGGACAGGCACCTTAGTCTTCATCATGTGGATGCCCAAATACAATGGGGATGTGGTAACTGTCAAAGATGTTTACGAAGCTTCATGGGGCAAGGTGTCATTTACCAAAGCGTAAAGGCACTAGCTCAAGCAATGAAGGATCATATAAATGTGAAGCGTGCCCCATGAGTTTCGGCACCCAAATAGGGTTATCCACACATGAACGACATGCGCACCTTGCCGTCAGAAACGAAAAAAGATGGAGAGCGGGCTCCCTAGAACAAGAATTTGGGCGGCAGAAGAAGTTAAACTCTTGAAGGAACTCGATGAATTATATAAGGATCATAGATTTCCTAATGTTGAAATCAGTAAGATCCTCACTACTGAGACGTCGGAAATAAGGAAAAAAGAGGCAAAAGAACAAAATGAGTAGTGAGGAATCGAGCTCTCAGGAGGTTATTCAGGAGACAAAGGGAGAGTGCGATCCCGTTGATTCAGGCAATGCGCCAGCATGGAGCATTATTGAGAAGCTAGATAGGCACTCAATTAACGAGTGGCGACGTTGTCTGAAAATAGAAATAGAGAAGGCTTCCGAAGTCCTCCCTCCAACACAAAGGTCTACAAAGAATTCAAAAAGTTGTGGGATGATTTTAAGGGTAATCGTACAATTTTAGCGGCGGAAATAAACGAATTCGTCGGCACATCTCTAAATAGGGCATTATAAAGCAATAAAGATGAGGGAAACAGGATCCCTAATACCAAAACAAATATAAGAATCGATGTAAGGAAATGGACTAACAGTAACTAATAGTAAGTAACTAATAGTAGCTAAATAGAAAACTAATAGTAAGAAAATAGAGAGGGATCAAAGACTGCGTTATATATATCGGGTTGTGGTAGGATTGGAGGTGTGGGCGGGTAATGAATCTTCACCAGTATTAGCCATTGTTATGGTACGATCCAGAGTTTATTGGCACAAGTATGGAGACGATAGATTTGACAAATAACTGCGGCGGTTAAGTGTGGGATAATCGTGCCAGAAATTTTGAGCACGATTAAAAGAGTAAGGAAATTGTGTTTAGAACCAGACGAGAAAATGGAGCTTCATAAAAATTACATATTCCCTCGATACATTTATAATTTTTGTTCAACCCACCAATCGAGGGAGTATTAAGATTTTTGGATAATGAAATCAGGCAGGAGACCAAAGAAATTTTACACTTAATGCCATCAACTTCAGTTGGGTTCATTTACACGACCAAAAATAGCGGAGGATTAGGGTTGCCGAGGTTCGGACACCTTGTGAAACTCGGTACCCTTACGAATGTAATAAATATTATAAACTTCTTAGATCCAGCAGTGGCTAGCTTTATAAATGAAATGATGGAGGGGAAATTTAAGAAAATTGCTAACTCTCTGGGGATTAGTTGGCCGGCTACTTCCATGGACATTGAAATTGCCAAAAAGAAGGCTTAAAAACGAACACATCAAACAGTGTGCCGACTTGCGGAGTCAAGGCCTCTGGGTGGCCGACTTCGCAAGAGAGAAACTTGGCAACGTGTGGCTCAAAGATTACCACCTGCTGAAGTCGTCTCGCTTCATTGATACCATAAGATTGCGAACAAATACCTTTGGTACAAGGGTAGCTTTTGCGAGAGCAGACAAAAAGATTAACACGATATGTAGAAAATGTCATGCTCAGCCTGAGACCCTAGGGCACATTTTGGGGCTGTGTCAATACACGAAAGGTTCAAGGATTAAAACGCATGACGAGGTAAAAGTACTCCTCGTCAAAAAAGTTATAAGACAAGAATGAAGTATTTGTCGAGCCTACTATTAAGATTGAGGGGAATCTGTTTAAACCGGACCTGGTAATGAAAAACGAGGAACGGCTTCTCGTAGTCGACGTAACTGTCCGCTAGGAGAATAGAGATTATCTCTAAAAGGTAGCCAAAGAAAAGGTCGATTAGTACTCTTCTTGTCTTAAGTAATTAATGGAAAGATATGGCGTGAGTGAGACAGCCGTTCTGCCGGTGGTGCTTGGTAGTAGAGGAGCAATAACGCCGGAAACATTCAGCAACTTAAAAATGATGGGAATATGAAAGAATGATGTGAAAACAGTAGTGCTGAATGTATTACGAAGCTCTATAGAGATGTGCAATCTCTTTTTAGACGATTAGAAAATAGTTATTATTATTTATTTATTTATTACTTTAATTTGTATATATGAATTGTTCATAGGAATTGTAAATTTAAAAATTAACTAGTCAATTTAAACTTGAACTAATTATCTATTTATTTATTATTAACTGTGACTAATTACTGTCGTTAGATTTTAGCTATTTATTATACGTTTGCTTTACTATTGACTATGTCAATTTTAATGCAAACTAATGTTTTATATTCTAACGAGGGGGTACCTCGGAAGTATGAGGCTTAGTTCTGGAAGTCTCACAGGATATAGCCAAATGCCTCGTCATGTGATTAGTGAGGCGCATGAATGGATTAACGAGATTCCCTCTGTCACTATCTACTCCCCGCAGGCAGAACTTGCTTATGTGAGTATATGGGGACTGGGAAACCCACGTTCCCGAAGCCAGGGATCGGTCCGTCGGTATAAGTTCCCGGGTACATTGTACCTTGAGGCCCCCGCTTACGTAAGTCCTATCTGGAACTGCTGAGCTCGATTAGCAGGTCGCCGGTCGGTAGTAACGTGGCCGTTCATTCACACGATAGTCCCACCAATGACTAAGGATGGTACTACGGGGGTCGAGTAAAAGCCCAGAGGGAGTAGCGACCCCTGGGTTGAATCCTGAGTTTTGGAACCCAGAGAGGGTAATCGACGCTTGTACAGCATGCGTACCCTGCTGTCAGAAATGTTAAGAGAAGGGGAACGACGGACGCCCCTAATCAAGAAAGTAATAGTAGAATATGGTCAGTAGAAGACATTACTTTCCTGAGGGAGCTCGATCAAAAATTTAAGAATATTAAATACTCTAATGTTGAAAGAAGTACTTAACCAGCAAGATGGCCGAGCAAATTAAAAATAAGTGAAAAGGTCTAGGGAACGAACACGTGGTTCCTCAGGAGAATGCCCAGGAGACAGAGGGCGGGTGCGATCTCGTTGACCCAAGCTGCGTGCCAGCTAGGGTTGAAGACAATGTAACAAACGAAGAACCAAACCGTGAGCGGCTGCAGAATGTGATAAAAGAAATAGAAAGTTCAACCAAGGTGCCCCCTTCCCCACCGTTAAGGGCTGTCCATAATCGGTTAGAACAAATCTGGGCCGAAGAGAGAAACGACAGGGAAGCTCTTATTACAAAGATGGAGTAATTTATATGCTCATCTCTATATGGAGCACTAATTAAGAATGAAAGAGAGAATATAAGGTGAGCGAAACCTCGGAGTAAAAGTAAAAAAGATGGCAAGAAAGGAAAGAATAATAGAAACCAGAAAGAAACATACTCTTATGCACGTTGTCAAGAGATCTTTAAAGAATTTCCGATGAAGTTGGCCGACGTTGTCATGAACAGCGACCTGGCATCCCTGCAGCCGACCAAGCAACCAGAGACAGGAGAGATGAAGTAGTTCTACGAAGATTTGTGGGGTCGAGTAGGACCACCCAATCCCATAATCTCAGAAAATAGATCCTCTGAAATCTTATCACACGAATTCTTTCCGCCGATAACCGCCGAGTATGTAAGCGAAATGCTGAAAAAGATGACAAAGACAACAGCGGGACGGCCAGACGCATTGCAAAAGGAACACCTATTGATGCCTAGTCTGCCCGCTCTAACCGCTATATTATATAGCATCTTATATTTTAGTTCCTATTTTCCAATCGGAAGGATAAGAGGAATATGTTGATACCCAAAGCGAAGCAAGACGTAAACAAAGCCGAGAATTGGCGGCCTATAACACGAGGCCCCATTCTCGGCAGAATCTTCTCTTCAATTTTCGGCGGCAGAATAAGAAGGGGTACCGTACAAATTCTGAAGTATAAGAGATTAACATCCGAGAACGGATGTAAAGTTAATGTATAATTTTTAAACTCTGCTTTAGATCACAGTAAGAAGGTCAAAGGAGGTGTCTATAAAATAGTAGACATCTCAAGAGCATTTAACTCGGTACCCCACTCGGCGATTAAACTCTGTCGGGCAAGGAAAGGTATCTCGACCCCTCTGATAGAATTAATACAAAATATATACAAAAAATACAAAACAAGAATACGAGCGAAGAATGAAGCAGTAGTCGAGATTGAAATCCTCAGGGAAATTAAACAGGGTGATCCTCTATCTCCACTACTGTTCAACTTATGTCTGAAACTGCTGCTGGAGGCAACACAGATGGCATTGGGGTCGACGATAGCAATAAGATCCATATATTAGTCTTCGCTGATGATATAATTCTACTCGGGAAGGATAAACAAGATGCCCAGGAGGAATTAAACATTGTTCAGGATTACCTGAAGAATCTGGGAATGAGTATCTCTGGGAAGAGGTGCTTAATGTTTCAGGTAGTCTCGAAGAAGGACACCTTGTACGTCAAGAACCCAGAGATAGAAGTAGAAAGCAGTCGTATACTAACTGTCGAAGTGAAGGAAGCCTTCAGGTACCTGGGAGCTAAGATAGAGTCATGCAAAGGAGTACGTTGTAGGACTATCGTGCCAGAAATTCTGAGCACGATCAAGAGTATTAGAAAGTTGTCGCACAAACCGGGACAAGAGATGGAGCTTCTTACGAATTATATGTTCCCTTGCTATATACACATCTTGCTAATAAATCCGCCTAGCGAGGGAGTATTAAAATTATTGAATAGCGAAATCAGGCAGGATATCATGTGATCCTTCACTTAATGCCATCAACTGCGATCGGGTTCTTTTACACATCTAAAACCAACGGAGGATTAGGGTTGTCGAAATTTGAGCACATAATGAAGCTTGGCACCCTAAAGAACGCAATTAAAATTAACAATTCGCTGAACCCTGCAGCGTTCAGCTTAACTGATGACAAGGCTGAAATAAAGGTGAAGAGAATTACGGATTATCTGAGGATAAACTGGCCGACTACTTCCGAGGACATAGAAAAGGCCAGGAAGAGATTGAGAAGGGAGCGCATAAAACAGTGGGCAGAATTGAGAAGTCAGGGCCATGGAGTGCCTGACTTCGCCAAAGAAAAATTTGGCAACGTATGACTAAAGGAACATCACCTATCGATGTGGTCCGAATTTGGACTAACACATTTGGCACGAGAACAACTTTAGCAAGGGTTGACAAGGAGGTGGATGTGACGTGCAGAAGGTGTCATGTTCAGCAGGAAACCCTAGAATACCCCTAGAACCAAATCTACCAGCGCCGGTCAAATTGACCGCTCTCGAACTTTTACACAAATTTAACCATATTTAAACGTTATCATATCGCTTCATAACTTTTGACTTTTCCTAAAACATGCATACAATATATTTTTCGGTATGTACTTTTAGTTTGCTCTTTTACTTTCTAAGAAAAATTTGTATTCTCCTTTGCCTATCGCGAGCGGTCCATTTGATCGGTCGACAAAATATTTTAGTTATTCTTAAAATAAATGCAATCAGTGCAAAGAAAAGGCCATCTCAAGGTCAGATGACATACAAAACCAGTAATAACAAATGGTAGCAGCTGTTACACCCGTAATCTTGTTATGAAACATAATCCATCCCTCGATCAAGATGGTTACCAGCTGTTAAGACATATCAACTCAGGCCCATAATAATCCTAAGGAACAGCCATAACATCAAGCATTTTTTAGGGTCCATTGTTACAAACATTTTAAAAGTCGAGAGGTTTCTTGGGGTTGAGGTGGCATATCGTGATTGGTGCAGAAGGAATACTCCGATGTTCAACAAAAAGTTTATTACTTATGACAATCAACGAGTAAACAATTCATACGATTCACACTTATGATTAACCGTCGAGAGTTTATAATCGCGTGTCTCGGCTTGTGTTTGCGTCGCTATGATACTGAACCTTTCGCACTTCGCGGCTTGAGGCAGAATGACGCTTTGTTCGAAACCCAGCGGATTCTTTTCTTAGTTGCCCTTCGATATCCCTACTACACACGCGTTTATTAGATGTACCGCGGTGGTTGCCGCGCGTGCATTCTTCCAAACATTCGGCGGAAGAATCATAGGAATATCGATTGGTACATTAGGCACGTCGGCCTTACGCTTTGAAGGTATAGCGCTTTGTGTCGCGAAGCCGTTGGAAAGTTCCGTGCTCGTGTGCCGCCACAGGGTTATTGCTCATCGCGATAAAATACGGGAAAAGCGGGTTTTTCCCCAACTCCACCCTTCAGTAACCGTTGGTGGAGAACATCCAACAAAAAACAGTAAAGGATATTAAAGTTGGTAAACAATAATCATGAGCAGGTAAGACAGAGAAAAAGAGGACAAGAGTAACATAGGATGAATATGAGAATGGAAGAAAATATTGGAAATTCATAATCACTCTTATAGCGAGCAACTTAGTGTGGAATAAATGACGACGACGACTGCGGAGAAGATTGAAACTGGCACTGAATAGGAATAATCCTGAAGTAATGCTGCATAATAATGTCAAGATTGTCTTATGGCCTAATCGCAAAAAGGGAAGAGGAGGAGTTTTTAGTGGGTATGACGCGGGCCACTGGGTATGCGTAATTGCATTTTTTCCTCCTCGCGCGCAAAACAAAGTTATGGCTGATGAATAGATATTATTAGTGTAGGTTGTACTAAATATATTAGGTTTGCTTGTCAAAAGTTGAATTTTGTGGGAAGATGTTGATGTCTTGTGCCTTAAATGCTGAATTTGGAGACATATTCATAATTATTTAATGCCTATACAGCCCATGCTCACACAGACCCATCGTTTGTTGAGTTCATATGTGTGTAGTAATCTATGAGTATACTTATTGCCGTTAACTGGTGCATGTAAACCCATGTTTTTTTACTGTGTGTAAACAACATATCTTAGCTGTTTCAATGTTACGAAACACTTTACAACACGTCTGGCGGTTTCCGGATATCTTGTAGCGTACAAAGTTGCAGATGTACACGCGCTTCTTTGACATTTACCAAATACCAAGAGTACGTGAACCTCTCGTTGCAGTACGTTTGAATCCCCAAATGATTCTGATTGCCCTTCGATCTCTTTCTTTGTCTTCTCTCGGAGACGACCACTCGGGTCACGCGACCGTTTGCGCCTACGATCACGTATGCCACATTCCTTGAGTGGATAAAATAACGGTCACGTTAAACGAATCGACGTTTCTAGGACTCGCTACTTGATGAACTATGCGCTTGCGGCTACATTGTACATTTTTCGTCGATCAGATAAAACAATGCGTCTGCGATATTGTAGTGCCACGAGCGGCGGTTAGGAATACGGCCTATGGTAAGCCTCGTGGCGTAACAACAACATTGACAGAAATTATACAAGAAGCAGCATGGACAACTACTATTTATGAGCCAAACAACAGGCAAATAAAAATAATTCCAACAGACATCCTTGACAAAATCAGAGAAAACAGGAAAGAGAAAGCAAAATGGCAAAAACATAGGACACGTGAAAACAACAAAAAAAGCATGTGAATAAACTTGCAAAAGAAATAAAAAGTAATGTAGAAGATTATGATAATAACGAATTCTCGAAATTCATAGAGGCACTCTCTGCGAACGAGAATCCCAACTATTCTCTATGGAAAGCCTCGAACAAAATAAAGGAGCCAACGAAACTAATCCCAGCAATCCGAAAAGTAGACAACACATATAATATTAACAACAGTAAAACCAAATGTCATTGAAACGAAGTTGCGCAAAATACTAGTAACTGAACTGACAAACACCACACCATACCTAATACAACAGCTCGAGAAATTAGAATCATAATGGAGAAAAAAAAAAAACAATAAAGCACCAGGAATCGACCTAATCCGTGGTAAAATCTTGAAAGACATTCCCCCCAAAGCGATTAATGACAATAATATTCAATGAAATTTTAAGAATACAATATTTTCCTAATCTACGAGTATCTACCGACTGTCTGTCAGTTACCAACGAGTTATTAATCAGTTATCAGTTAGTCGTGCGAATCAATATCAGAGTTATCTGTGATCAATAAGTACCAGAGTATATGTCATAGATACGTTTATCGAATACCCGTTTTACGAATACTACGTTTTACGAATACCCGTAACGTACTACATTTTGAGAGTGATCTACGTCGCGCTCTTGTAACATAACTAAACGTTAATTTATGACGACCGCGCACGCAAGAATATTTTACGAAAACATCTACAATTTCACAGATAATGACACAACGTCGAATATAATGCCGTTGGCGAATTTGACAGTTCCTTGGTCTGAGCAACATGTAACTGAAAAGCAAAATGTAAATACACTTCCATCGGAGTCCCAGAAGGAAGTATTGATAACTCAAGAAAATGTAGTTGAACCACCTTCAAATGGTTGTTCTGAGACACACGAAATAGAAGTACGTAATTTGAACAGGACCTAATATCCTCTATATTGGTTACTTAATCGAACGAAGGAAAAAATGCATTGTTACTGGGAAATATGTTCGGATAATAGAGCATTGCAGATAATAGAACGTTCAGATATTAGTGTATTCGGATAATAGGTTTCCGGATAAGGGGGAGGGGCTCAACTGTACTTATCGCCATATGTTATCGTTAATTATGCATGATTATTTATATTCGCTCCTGCTTGCCTTTCTTACTGAAACCAATTCAGTTGATTTCTCTTATGACTCTTTACTTGACTTCTTCTGGCTTTTCAACCAGTCAGTACTGAACATAGATACAAGTGTATTATAGAATTATATAAATATGTGTGTTATTAAAAGAGTTGAATTAACACTTTTTCAGAGACAGATTGACAGTGGAAATGTTCATGCATAATACGATACGGGATAATATTTGGAACAAAATATCCGGCGTGGAAACAATTTTCCTCCGATGCTTTATAAGCGAAATATAAATTATACAAATAAAACACTACTTTATTCTACATTTCATTTTATATCTTGAAAATTATTTGTCATGTGTGAGAAAAGTTCAGGAGAGCGATTCAACCGCTTTAAAATTAAATTTCGGAATGAGTATTATCAGCATGGATGGTATTTAAACGTTGAAATCTATGTATTAGGGCATCCCATAAGTTCGTGCTGTTTTTCGAGCGGTTATATATGTTAAGATCGTTTACATACCTCTCAGTTTCATGAAAAAATGTAATCCCCTCTCGTTGTACAACTTCTTCCCATTTTTCATTATTCCGTCTCGATAAAAGTTCTCTTGTTTTTCTTTAAAATATGAAATGTATACACAAAGGTCGGCGCGAACTTATAGGATGACCTAATAACAATATAAGGCAATTACTTTTCAACTTTTAGGATGCAATGTATGGGAATCGATTTATCTATCTGTTTGATTCCTATTATTGAAAATCTTGAAAGTAACTTTATCAATTCCAGGATAGATTTCCTGATATACACATATCATCGAGAGATAAATCTCGCCTATTCGGTATAAACAGTTTTTGTTTTGATAGATGAACTCTCGAAAGAATTCCTCATTGCATTTATGAAAATTATATCTGGATCGTAATTTATCGTTGAATTTAACGCTGCGGCAGTCTGTTGCAGTTAGAAGCAACATGGTCTAAACTTTGTCAGGTCTTACATTGCATTTTGTTTCTCAAATCTAATTGCTGGTGAAAAGTCTAAAGCAAAATACTGGAAATCAGCCGAAGATCAGAAATTGAAGAAAACTTTAGGCTGGATTTTGACACTAATCTCATCAGGCCCGGTCAAATTACTGGTTTGTAAGTTGAGAAATCAATTAATCGGAGAATATAAGAATTCATATGAAGCTAGACGACAAAAGAAATAACGATAAAATTTTAAATTAGATCTTTAAACCAGTCGTTTGGCTAGGCTTGGTAAGATTAGTGTTAATTAAATAGTTTAGTAGTCGTTGCGCGACATTTTGAATATTCATTCGTATAATAATTAGCAAAATAACTTTCCTTCATTGATTCCTCCGCCATAATTAATTTTCATTGTTTACATTCTTCACTATATGTTACGTCGCGTGAAAAGGTCCGCGCGAGGTCCTTCATTGTCTAACCGTCAAGGCCCAAGCACCATTAGAGAGACCCTCAATAAACCAAGTCTTATTAGTTTGCAAAAACCTTTAATCCTGCAAGTATTTTCGGTCTGATAAGTTTTATAAGGTAAATAAATTTACGGCTCAGGGGGTTTTGGAGCCTCCAGGCCCCGTCGGTGATTCGAGTAGCGTCCCAGCCTCGACCCGATGGTCACATAGCGACTGGACGAACGGCGAGGGGAAGGTCGATCCCAAGACCACCCCTCGTTTCGTAAACACGACCGGGGACCAAGAAACATCCACAGTTGTCAAGGAGGAGAATAGGTGGAAGAAAATCACAAGGAGATACCTGGAATTTGACGAAGATATCGCGGAGATTATCGAAGAAGTCAAGATACCGATGCAGGCAAGCAAAGAAAAAACACCACTCAGCGAAAAGGCGACCCGAATCGTCAAGGAAGAATTCTTGAAAGGTGATCATCAGATATATGAGAAAGTCACCAGAGGAGGAGAGCGCGTGCAGTCCAACGAGAAGCCTGACCAGGAGCCAGTCGAAGGCAACGAGGGGCGAGGCAGCCAGCACTTCGGAGCTAGACACACCGGCGGAAATGTCGGACAGCGGCAGCAAAGCGCCAGTAACAAGGTAATGTCTCAGGAGTAAGGCCATGATGAACAGAGCAACGGCCGAGAACAAAAGCAACGACGAAGACAGTATCGTCATTAAAATGAGCGAATGGAAGGCGATGACGGAAATCATCGGAGAAGTCTTCCGCGAAATTCAAGGAATATATAACAGATTATACCTCACGAGCAAAAAGGATACCGACATCAAGAAAAGTCGCTATTAGAGAAAGAAAGGACGCTATTAGTAACAAAGCGAACAAGCTCCACTCGATGCTGGAACAGATAAGGCTCAAGAAGAATGCTAGGATGGTCAGAGCCACCGGGCTGACCTTCCCTCCGGGGAGGAGCGAGGAGAAGGAAGGAAAAAGGGAGGAGATATCGCCCATCGAAGGGAAAGGAGACACCAAAAGAAAGAGACCAATGATCGTGGAGGCCTCCTACGCCGAAGCCCGTGCCGGCAACAGCTCGGCAAAGGCGACTTCGGGTTGCACGGACAGCGATGGAAAGGAAGACTGGATCTCTGTCCGCGGAAGAAGAAAAAGAAGAACGGACATCCCGACGATGGACAGGAAGGCGAACGCAGAAAGGACGGCAGTGGACAAGCCAAAGAGGCCGGAGGGACCGAAGAGGGTACGTAACAGGTCCGAAGCCATCCTTGTCAAAGTAGGACACGACAAGGAGTGGGTCCAGGTCTACAAAGAGTTGATGGGGGCAAGGGAGACCCTAAAAGGGAGCAGCGGAATTAGAAGGACTAGAACAGGAGACATTCTGATCGAGCCGAAAGCAGGTAGCAACGCCAAAAAGACCGCGGCGGATATGAACACGGCCCTAGGAGGCAAGGTGAGAGCGCTACCAATGCGCGACAAGACCTCCGTGAAGATCAGGGATATAGACCCGCTCGTAAGCAAGGAAGAACTAGCCAGGGAGCTAGAAAACCAACTAAGCATAAACGATATCACAGAGGTTGAAGTGAAAACCCTAAGAATGGCACCGTGGGGTACTCAATCGGCAATAGTAACGATGCCGAAGGCCTATCTGGCCAAAGAGGGGGCGAGCCGGAAGATCAGAACCGGCTTGACGATAGCCTCGATAAAGGCACTACCCCATGTGGTAAAGTGCTTCGATGCCACAGGTTCGGGCATATCGCAAACAAATGCACGGCGATAAGCCCTGGAAAGGAGATTAGCAGGAAGTGTGGAGCCAAAGACCACACGATAGCTGCATGCGTCAACGCACCATGCTGCTCCATTGGCAGCAAGGAGAAAGGAGTGAAATTTGACCACCTAACCGGGTCCCTGCCTTGCCCAGAATATAGAAGGTGGTTGAGAACGAAAAAATGAAGATACTGCAGATAAACCTCAACAGATGCAAGCTGGCTCACGACTTGATGCACCAATGCGCGACCGAACTTAGGCCGGATATAATAATAATATCCGAGTCGAACAGGCAGCTACCTCACTGGTTTAATGACACCAAAGGAGACGCCTCGGTATGGGACACCCTCCTCAATGGCGAACTTCTTGATGAAACAACAGAGGCCAAGAGCGACGGGATAGTGGGCGTCCGCGTCGGCGACGTCTTCTGCTTCAGCGGATACTGTTCGCCCAACATAAATAAACAAGATTATTTCAAGTACATAGAAACGCTGTCATCTATGACGAAGAACGTTGCTAGAAAACACGACAAGGTCGTCGTGGCGGGAGATTTCAACGCAAAGTCAACCTGTTGGGGAGGATCGACCACAGCGGTGGGATATGCTCCACGAAGGATTACAGTTGGTATAAACAATAATATATGCTCGTAGGTTTAAAGTTTTTCAGTTTATTAACAGAAACATACATATAAACATATACAAAAAGGAAAAAAAACATGGCGGTCGCACGAGACTCACTAAACGAGGACACGATTACGTTGTTGTCGGAAAAATTGAAAGCGTGGGACGAGAATTTTCGCGTACTAACCGACATTAATGCAGGTCTAAGCAGAGTGGAAGTAGACCTGCGTGCAAGTAGGGAATCGAGAGATACCGAAATTCCCACATCGATGCCGTTAATTCCGCGAGTAATAAGACCCATTAATGATAACTTTCAACCAATTAAACTAAAAGACGCAATCGAGTCTGTACCAGTGTTCGGCGGCCATCGACCACCGGTATTTCAATTTTTAAGGGCATGCGAACGAGCTCGAAGTATGGTGCCAAGAAGTCAAGAACCTTACTTAGTTAAATTATTAGTGAGCAAACTACGCAGACACGCGTTTCTCGCCGTAGTGGACGGTGTAGTGTTAACCCTGAACGATTTCGGAAATAGGTTAAAAAATATGTTCTCCCCGGGAAAAACAATTAACGAATACAGAGGTGAACTAGCGACGGTGTTTCAACGACCGGGGGAAGAGATCTTAGATTACATAGATCGCGTCAAAAATCTCAGGCTAGCAATAATGGACGAGGAAAGATGCGGATTTGATACCGTGTCCGCGGATGTCCAAGACACTATAGATTGGGACACGACAGAAGCCTTCGTTAAAGGACTCCCAAACGAGGTATTTATGCGGGTAAAATTAGCCGGATATCAATCCCTAGACGACGCGTTTTGCCAAGCCGTGAGAGCTACGCGAGAACTGAAACAAATAAATATCAGATCGCGATGTCAACGACTAGGAAACCCAAACAGTCTTAACTGGAACGCCTCTCGCCCTAACAACGACAACAACAATCGCGATATCAACGGAAATAACCGCCAGGATCGAAGATTCGTGCCGCCGACGCAGAATCGTCCGACACCTCCGAATAATTATAATGGAAACAACACTCGTCCCCTATACGATAGTAACAACATCAGAAACCACCACCAGGATTGGAGATTTGTATCGCCGTCGCGGAATCGTCTAAGCGACCCGGGAATAGAGAAAGATATTAGGAAAAGAGCAAGAGCAATAACCTGGAAAGAAAAATGCGCAGATAAACACCTCAAAAGAGATCCAAGTCAAAGAAGGGATGCTGATTATTTGAAACAACCAACCTTCCAATACAAACACTGTTCCGTTGCTGTGATAAAGGACAATGTTACTTTAAGTAGCAAGAGGACGCACGGCACCACAGATCATGATCACCAAGATCATGAGTGAGAAATATCCCGAATCCCCAGCCAAAATAAACAACACTAATATCGAAGAACTTTCAGAAGAGGCAGAAACTAGGAAATTGAACGACGAAACGAAAGGCGACGTTTATCCCCTGCCTAATATCACGGTTGACTCGGCAAGAATACAAAAGCAAGGTTCCACGAATTTTGTGAACGTTTCAAATATAATACGAAAAGAGATAGCGAGCGTATCACCCTCAAAAACTTCTATAAAACCATCAGAAAGTAACTTTATCGAACTCAATGTCAAGCCATTAAATTCTAAGAAAACTCAGACTATAGAGAATAAAAGTATAGCCAAACGTAACAATATATATATAGTTAAAAATTTTGGTCAAACAGACAAGAGAGGGTGAGTCTTAATGGAGGCATTAAGCGGCCACCGGGTGTTTCCATTCAGACTAAAGGAAAAGTACACCTTCTTCATGAACGGGAAGACGAGCTTCCCCGACATAATAAGTGTATCGAACAAGCTCAGCGAGATTCACGCCGGAAGCGCGGTCTTGGACAAATACTCGGCCTCGGACCATCTGTACGTGCTACACGCGTTTAAGGCGAGGAAGACACGAACCGCATCGAAATTCTACAGGTACGTGACCAAGGACATGGCGCCGGAGGAGTTCCTGAGCAGATTCGACGACACACTGAAGAAGGAAGACCTCAACGCGGCTATCGGAGCGGACGGGGCCGAGTCCTTGCAAAAGTGCATCGAAGGTACGTGCGAAGCGATGCTAAGGAAGGCAGGCTGTGCGGCGAGCGGAAAGTACGCGAATTACTGGTGGAACCCGAAGATCGCGGAACTTAGAGCGCAGACGCACAAAGCGCTTAGGAATACCTTTCGCAACCTTTGTACATTTCCTCGATTGTGCCTATAATAGGAGTCGGAACACCTTTCCTCGCTAGGCAAGATTTTATCGCCAAATGGGATACCGTGTCAAACGCATTGGAGATATCCGCTATCGTGAATAGCCCCTCCCCCCGGACGTGCAACATGATCCGGCGCGACTGTCTCGCGCTGTGTGTCCTTTCCTGAGGCAATTGATGCATAAAGATGCCCTCTTGACATTCTCAAGACGCCCGCGAAGTGATTTAGCCTTGAAGGTGACACATGTCCAGGTGGTGTGTGGTCCTCGGCAGATGTGACATGTTGACGGAGTCTGGGATGCGGTAAAGGCAGTCCCCATGGCACGTATTGCCGGACCCGCTTGGGCTGTTCCTGTGATCGTCTTGTCGACCAGACCTCAGAGGGCGATATGGACGTAAGTGATAAGTTCTCGCGGTAGTCCGGCAACTGAGTATACTGGGGGACGTCCTTACTATTCTATTCCTATCTGATGTTTGAAGTTAATTTTGAACTAATGAGGTCGAGAATGAGGGAGTTTGCATTGGTTAGTTCTCCTAGACTGTTTAATGCGCCAAGATTTTGTGATTCCGTGTTCGTTAAGTCCCTCAAAGCCGTTGGAGAATATTTAGTTAATTTCGGATAATTGATGATTGCAAGATCGTGGCATGGCATGATGCGTCGTGGACACTCGAACCTCTTCTTAAAGAGGGCCATAACTTCAAGGTAATTTTTATTGTTGAAGCTTATTGAATTCACGCAGGCCACTGCTTCTCCTGTTAGGGCGGCTCGCAGATAGTGGAATTTTTGTATGTTTGTGAGGTAGTGGTTGTTGTCTATCGTTGAAAATTGAATTTTCGGTGAAGGTAAATCTCTGCCATTGGGTGTCGACGGGGTTGATGGACGCTCACCCTGTATCAAACTCCTTAATCGAGCTGCCAGGGACATGTAAGTTTTTAACGTGTCTTTTTCCAACGTGAAATCCACTTTGCCGAGGTCTTCTAAATCCTAAGGTCACGACAGTTAGGTATTCGAGCACCGAGTGACACCTACGGAGCTGGGCGCGTACTACGGTGTAGCGTAAATCATATGATAAGCTGCAGTGTTAAGAGTACTTATTCTCTTCAGCTTTGCCTAACGCCTTTTAATCTAAGATTAGGAGAGTGAGTCTTTTCCAATTATAAGGATTATTAGCGTGGGATAAGTCGGATTGGGAGAAATTCACTAAGTCGGTATGTCTCCAGGTGCGGTGCTCGAGGTCCATTCGCAACCTCGAGAAGAGGTCGCAACATTACGGACCACTTGTTTGTTGACATAAACAGAGTCTGCTCTAAGTAAGTTCGCTGTTGAGCTGATACTTTGGAGACGTTTTTTGGAGATTTCCGAAATTTTCTCGCGGTTATAATTTATTTTATATAGTGTCGTACAGTGACAGCTACCTACTTGCCAAGTCGCGTTGCAGGAAAAAACCTGGAAGCACGGGAAATTACTTTGAACTCTGAGACAGTTGACCTGATATAGCTGGCTGCCCAAAAGTTCCATTATAAAATTTCAGAACTAAACATAATAGGATTTGGAAATATTGCGCTATAAATATTTGTGAAAAATATAAAGGAATAACGATGATGTGTAGGCCTAGGTGGGTATAGGTCGTTAGACAAAGGATAGTGTGGATAAATATGAAAAGGTGTATTTATAAACAAGTTGTTTATTATAAATTATTTATTATGTATACAGGCCAGTCGTATTATAGTGGCGGTAGTTAAAGTCAAATTATTAATTTTAGTTTTTTAACGTAGTTAATATCATGCTCGTTATGGCCATGATGAAGGCGAATCATAATAGTCCTGGCCGAGGTCGGTGGTCTGGCCCTATAACAAATAATACAATATTAATATACAAAATAAATATCGTAAATATCGATATCATTTGTAAAGGGATGTTAGAATTACGTTGCAGGCTAAGGTACATATTATATCACTGCACGTTTTTCTGGATAAAACACGCATGATGTTAGAACAATGAATGATACTCGCGAGCGTGACATGGTTTACACTTGCACATCTTGCTCGACCATCTTGCGATTTTGGTACTTTATCACATTCGAGTTGCGAAGATAATAACGGTGCGTACTATGACTGACAGTCGACTCCATGTTGCGTACGATGTTAGATCTATCATGCGAGACATGGAATCAATTGCGCACCCTATGGTCTCGAGTGACGTGCATGGTACTATATTTCGCGTCTTCCTGGCCAAACGTCGCCACCTTACGGACAGCTTGGCTGCTGACCATGGTGTAGTCGGGTAGAAGCAAGCTCCTAATTTTAGGTTTAATATTTATATTTGTTAAATGTAACGGATTTGTGAATGTGTCTGACGAGCCAAACCTAAAAGTAAAATTGAAATTAAATTAAAATTAAACGAAAATTTGAGAAATTACTTAGTTCTAAGGGAAGTATATGCGACTGAAGGACATGCAAATGCGAACTTAGAGACTTTTATGTATCCACGCTCCTCCTGCAAACACAGTTACAAAAGTTTCGGTTTGCTTATAAAGTAATTGATGATTTATGGGGTATGTGAGGGTTGTTATTATACATGGGTTGATGGCTCTTGTTGTGTCGATTGGCTTTGCTTATGGATTACGATTAGTATTTTTTCGGAAGGACGTGGCATATTAGTACGACGAATCTGGCAATACCTCTAAAATATGCTCTTCATTTAAACAAATATGGAGAAGTTTATAGCAGACGAAATAATTACGGCGCATGGGGTTTCAGAGCCCTCAAGCTCCGTCGGTGTTCCGAGTAGTCCTGCAGGCTCGACTCGACAGCCATCCAGTGATTGGGCAAACGTCGAGAGGAGGGTGGGTCCCGGGGCCCCTTCTCGTTCGGAAAATGCGACCGAGGACTAGAGCTACAAGGACAGCGAGTTCGAAGTTGAAGGAGACAATGAAAGGTGCAGGAGAATAAATGAAAAAGATTCGTCGGATGCCTCTTCTCCTCCGAAGAAGAATGCGAAACTTCTAGAATTTACTAACGATATTGGAGAGGTGGTGGAGAAAAAGGAATCTGGCAACCTAAAAGTAATTGGCGGCGAGATACCGCAGAAAATAGTCCCTGTCATTACCGTCAAGGGGGAATATTTGGCTCCGGCTTTGAAAGGAACTAGCAGAGTAGAGGGATACTCTCTTGTAACCTGGTCGAGTTCAGCCGTGAAATTGGCTAGTGAAACCGTCGAAGAGGTGGTCAGCGTATCCGAAGGTGAGGCTTCTGTATCGGAGAATAGCTGCTACAGTACTCCGATGGCAAGCAGAACTAGGCGTTCGAGGGAACCACTTATTAAAGTGGCGCTGAAGAGGCAAAGGAGCATAACAAAAGCGAAGCAGAACAGTGAAGACTGTGTGTTAGTCAGACCCAACGAACAGGAAGAGATGAGAGACCTTATGATTGAGGCTTATAAGGAGATGGTAGTTACTGCGAATAGACTTGTTATAATTTCCAGGAAGGACCCAAAAATCAGAGAATTGACCGTTTCGGATAAAGGTAAATCGCACAGTGTTTAAAAGAAGCTGATATCAATATCATATAAGAAGGGTCTTAAAGGTAGGGGGCAGGTGGGAAGGCCCGTAAAAGTTAATATTTCCACGCAACTTCCCCTCCACTGGTCGAGGTTTGCGGAAGGAAAATGGACTGAAGGTGCCCGTCGAACAGAATAATAACAGAAAAACCGTGTCGTCTCTCGAGGATAGGAAGGTTGAGAGAATGATGAGGGCGAAGGAAGGGGATACCTCGTACGCGGGGGTTTGTAAGGAGTGGAAAAGGGGCGAAGATGACCGTAAGGATAGAGAAACCGGCGACTCTGGAAACGAATGGATCGTCCAGATGAGTAGGAAGGAAAGAAGATGGTTGAGAGAGAGAGAGGAATTATAACGAGGAAAGGAGGCCACCTGCTGACGGTGGCCGGAGGGAAAGGTTGCCTAGAACTCGAAACAGATCCGACGTCCTCGAGAGAAAGCTGGAAGAGTTGGGTCCCTCCATAATGAAGATGATGGAGAGACAATTCGGGAGTCTGTTGCAACAACAACGGCAACAGCAACAAAGCACTCCCGAAACCCGACGGAACGCGGAACACTCTGCTACTCGTCCCGCCGCCCCCGAGGACTCAGAAGGACGGCGGGTGGGGCGTGGTGGCAGGGAGAAAAAGTAAGAAGGGGCGGAAAGAGACGAACACCGCCGAAAGGAAGATGGACGCCACGAGAAGAGATGAGAAGACCCGACTGTGGCAGTCCAAAAACTGCGGGCGGATAAGATGGAAGGCGCGCCGAAATCGCGCAGCGGTGGCTCCGTTAAAACGCCGAAGAGGAAAGGAAAGACGTCGCCGACAGTCACGCTCCCTCGCGCACCGCGTACATCCGCGGTAACTCTGACGCTTAACGAGGGAGCCAACATGTCGTACGCCGACGTCGTTACGACGGCCAGGAGAGCCATCCCCCTCGGTGAGATAGGCGTGCAAGCCGTCACCATGAAGAAGGCGGTGACGGGCGCCATCGTCATTAGAGTCCCGGGGGACAAGGACAGGGAAAAGGCGTCGATCTTGGAGACGCGCCTGGAGGGTGTTCTGGACCCAACCAAGGGAAAGGTCGGAACCCCCATGATTAAGGCGGAGTTGAGAATCACCAACGTGGACATCTCGATGGACAAGGAGGAGCTGCGTCAAGCACTGGCCTTGGCCGCGGGATGCGGCAGCGAGGATGTCCAGATTGGTGAGATCGGCGTCTCCAGGGGAGGACTCGGATCGGCATGGATCAAGTGCCCGGCGGCCGGTGCCCGCAAGCTAGCCCAGGCGGGCAAGGTGGTCTTGGGGTGGTCCATCGCGAGGGTCTCTGCTATACCGAAGAGGCCCTTGCAATGTTTCAAGTGCCTGGAGTTGGGGCACGTACGGGCGACTTGTACGTCCACCGAGGATAGAAGCCATCTCTGCTATAGATGCGGAGGAAGCGGGCACCGCGCCAGAGGATGTCCCGCCTCCGCGCCGAAATGTCCCCTATGCGAGCGGCTGAGAGCTCCATCGGGACACAGGATGGGCGGGGTGGCATGCAACCCCCCGAAAGCCAAGAGAAAGAGGAAACGGCCTACTCAACAGTCTGCCGCCGCCGCCGGCGCCGCTGCTGCTACCATCGCCAGCGGCAACGAGAACCAAGGCGGAAACGTCAACAGGGCAGCATCACCTTCAGCAGTGACGAGTGGCCGGGAGGAGGCCATGGAATTGGCGGAGTAATACAATCGCCTGCTCCAATGCAATGTAGGAAGAGCCAGACGGGCGCAAGACCTGCTTCTCCAGACCATCCGGGAGAATCGGGTAGCACTCGCTGTGGTGGCCGAACCATACCGCGTCCCCGACGCCCCCAACTGGATCAGGGATTCGAACGGATCGACGGCTATAACATGGTCGTCGGCGTTGAGTCCGCCCGGCGCCCTGTTGGATCGCGGTAACGGCTTCGTCGCCGTCGAGTGGAACAGGATCGCGATAGTGGGCATCTACATCTCGCCCAACAGCGGAGTGGCCGCGTTCGGGGATTTCCTGAACGAAATCGGCGACTGCGTTCGTAGATGTCTGCCCCGTCAGGTGCTCGTCCTTGGTGACTTCAACGCGCGCTCGTCGCAATGGGGGGACACCAAGACGGATTCCCGAGGTAGAATGCTGACGGACTGGGCCGCGACTCTCGGACTAGTTCTGGTGAACAGAGGCGCAACTAGTACCTGCGTCGCGTGGAGGGGTTCGTCTATCGTCGACATTACCTGGGCTACCGCCGAGCTCTACCGGAAGATCCATGGATGGAGAGTGGCCGACAGAATGGAGACCTTGTCGGACCACCTCTATATAATGATGGAAATGAAGACGGAGGCCGCCACGCGTGACTGCGGTGTCCGACGACAGCAAGAGGAGAACCGGTCCCGACGACCACCACCATCCACACCTAGGTGGCGTTTGAAGGAGAGGGACAAGGACATGCTGCGGGCGGCGGTCACTGTCTCTGCCTGGAGCTGGGACACGCGGGGGGACAACAACACCTCAACCCCCCCCCCACCACCATCAACGCACTGGGTAGCATCGATGAGGAGGCGGACGAACTCCACGGATACATGAGAGCGGCATGCGACGCCTCCATGCCGCGCTCCGTCCGGGGAGACAGAAGCGACCGTTCCGTGTATTGGTGGACACCGGAAATAGCCGATATGCGGGCGGCTTGCGTCCAGACCCGGAGAAGATTCCTGAGGGCGCGTCGCCGCAGACGGACACGCGACGAAGAGGAGATCTCTCGCTGCTACGAGGACTACAGAGAGACGAGACGTGCCCTCCAGCGAGAGATCAAACTAGCCAAGGCTCGGTGTTGGGATCGACTGATCGAATTGGTCGATTCAGATCCGTGGGGGAGGCCCTATCGCATCGTTACGAAGAAACTACGACCTTCGGCCCCCCCGCTGACCGAAAACATGGATCCGGCGTTACTGGACAACGTGATCGGGACTTTGTTCCCACGGCGGGATAACAACGATACGTCCGCGCCAGCCCCCACCATCATCGACGGGACGGCGCTGACGGATTGGAACGAGGAACTTCGAGTGACGGAGGAAGAGTTGCTCGAAGCCGCGAAGAAGATGGCATCCCGCGACGTGGCGCCGGGTCCGGATGGGATCCCGGGCCGAGTCTGGACGGAGTCGATCGACATCTTGGCTCCCCGTCTGCGGCATCTGTTCTCCAGATGTCTGAAGGAGGGCGCCTATCCTCGTGCGTGGCGTACGGCGAAACTCGTGTTGCTACGGAAGGAGGGCCGACCACCGGACGCGCCATCGGCATACAGACCGGTGTGTCTTCTCGACGAGGTGGGTAAACTCTTTGAAAGGGTCATAGCCGCCCGTCTGGAAGCACACATGGAGAGACGGATTCCCGGATGGCACGATAGCCAATTTGGATTTCGCCGAGGTCGCTCGACCGTGGACGCGGTGAAGAGGCTAAGATCCATGGCGGAGGACATGGTCGTTCGAGAAGGGGTAGCAGTGGCCGTCTCCTTGGACATAACCAACGCTTTTAATAGCATACCATGGAGCAGGATCGTGGAGGCGCTGCGACACTTCGAGTCCCCGCCATACCTCGTTAGGGTGATCCAGGCCTATCTGAACGATAGGTGGATCACCTACACAGGCAGAAACGGCGTGAAGGAGCGAAGACCGGTAGAGCGCGGTGTGCCGCAAGGCTCGGTACTCGGACCGATTCTATGGATCACTGCCTACGATTCGGTCCTCCGAAGTCCCATGCCGCCGGGGGCTAGCGCGATATGCTATGCGGACGACACGCTGGTGCTGGCCAGCGGTCGATGGTGGAACGACGCTGCATGCCTGACCGAAACTGCCGTGGCATGCGCGGTACACGCCATTCGAAGGCTCGGTTTGAGCGTGTCGCCGGCGAAATCGGAGGCTTTGTGGTTCTACGACCAACGACGAAGAGGAACACCGCCTGTGGAGCTGTCGACGATCGTCATCGACGGAGAAGAGGTCCCTGTGGGACACCGGATGAAGTACTTAGGCCTGATCGTCGACAGTCGATGGACATTCGAGCCACACTTCAAGCACTTAGCCCCGAGGGTAACGGCCGCAGCTAACGCCCTATGCGGCCTATTACCTAACATCGGCGGGGCAGGATTGGGTGTCCGCAGGCTCTACGAGGGAGTGATCCGGTCACGAGTCCTTTACGGAGCACCTGTCTGGGCCGACGATCTGGCGGCGAGTCGGCGCAATCTGACTCTGGTGAGAAGACTTCACAGGACGATCGCCATCCGGGCAGCCAGCGGATACAGGACGGTGTCCTACGCGACAGCGACCGTGCTGGCCGCGTCCCCTCCATTCGAGCTACAGGCTCTCGCCCTTCGTCGGGTGTACGAACATCGGAGAGCCTCGACCTTGGACCGACGTGCTACGCCGATGGCACCAACCACGGACGTTCGGGAGGAAGCAAGGCTAAAAGCGTGGGAGCGGTGGCGCTCGCAGCTTTTGGAAGAGGATGCGGTACGCCCTCATCGAGCAGTCCGCGCCGTCCTACCCAACTGGGACAAGTGGAGAGATAAAGGCGGGGTCCCGCTGACATTCAGAACGACTCAGGTGCTCACCGGCCACGGGGTGTTCGGTGAGTACCTGCTCAAGATCCGGCGAGAGGTGACGTCCATCTGTCACCACTGCGGGGAGGAGGAGGACACGGCGCAACACACGCTGGAGGTTTGTCCGGCGTGGGAGGTACCGCGACGCGTCCTACGGCTCGAGATCGGGAGAGATTGGCCCCCGACACGCTCATCGAGGCCATACTCAGGGGACCCCAGGAGTACATAGCCGTCCGCACCTTTTGCGAGCAAGTCATGCTCGTGAAGGAGCGAGCGGAGAGAGAGAGGGAGAAAGCTCAGCATCCCAGCAGAGCGCGACATCAAGGAGTCTCCGCGCGTCACGGAGCGGCGGCACCCCCGCCGTAAGCGCGCCCAAGGAGTCATCGAGGAAGTAACAAGACCCAAGGATAAGGGCGCTAGGGGGCGTGGTCCCCCCCTGGCGGCCCCGATCTTCTGTCTAATAAGGAGGTCTCCCGCCCAGCAGGGAGATAGACGACGAGGAGCGCTTGGTAGTATTCGCAAGAGACCCCGAGCCCTCCTCGAACAGCCGTCTGGAAGACCACCGTGGAGTTTTAGTCGGTAAGAGTCCGACACTACCCAGCTGCGTGCAGCTGGATGTCCATGAGGATTTCTCCACGATAAAAAAAAAAAAAAAAAAAAAAAAGAACTCGAAACAGATAGGAGTCCCTCTAGATCAAAGTCCGGGAGGAATGGCTCCAGACATACAAGGAGCATATGGTAGAGAAGGAGGCCTGTGTGAGAGCACGGGCGTCATACGGACGAGGGGCGTGGATATCCTCGCGGAACTGAAAGCGGGAATGAAAGAAGGTGACATTGCCCTTAGGATAAAGGAGGTAATAGTGGACAGAGTCCTTGTTTCCCCCCTCCAGGTATTGGTAGAGATTAGGGACATCGACCCACTGGAAAGTAGGGAGAACCTTAAACAGGGCATCGTTAGAAGGCTGATGTTCAAGAATGCCAGCGAGGTCGAGGTTAAATCGTTAAGGGCGGCACCGTGGGACGCAGACGGCGATTGCTGTGGTTCCGGCCTCTTATATCTCAGGCAAGGAAGGGAACATGAAAATAAGAACTAGCTTCACTATAGCGACAATGCGGGTCCTCCGTAAGGTAGTTAGATGCTATAGGTGCCATGAGATTGAGCACATGTCTGAGATGTGCACAGTCTATCCTGGCAAGGAACGATGCCGTAAATGCGGCGCCATGGATCATTCGATGGGAAACTGCAGTAACGCTCCATGGTCTTCGTTGTGTAGTTAGGGGTCCAAAGTACGGACTGGACACGTTATAGGGTCGTCAGCTTGCCCCACGTATAGGAAACTGATTAAAAAAGGGACAGTCATAAGACAGGCACCCTGAATGTTCTGCAAATCAAGCTCAATAAGAGTAAGCCTGCGCAGGACCTGATGCAGAAGTTTGCCTGGACGCGCCGGGTCGACGTTGTGTTCATCTCAAAACCTAATCGACAGTTTCGGTTCTGGTATATTGATACGAAGGGGGATACCAACCATCCGGGCAAAGAGATTTAATGCTTCTACTCCATCGAGGATACGTTTGCTGAAGAGGAGGTATATGTCGGGATCAAGAAAGGGGAAGCGTACCGCGTGAGTGGCTACTGCTCGCCCAACGTCAACCTGAACATCTTTGTCGAGTACGCGAAGAGACTCGACATATCTATTGAGGCAGCCGTGAGGAGATGCAAGGAAGTTATCATCTCAGGAGACTTCAATACAAAATCTAACGCATTGGGTGTCACCAAGACTGACAGATAGAAAAGGATGTCTTTAGTGGTTCTGGATAGGAACCATCTTGTTCCTATTAGGGTATTAGGAGGAGTTTCGCAAAAATTACGAGCGTTAGTGGTAGACTCTTTAAGAAGTATAAAAACATTGTAGTCCTTGGAGACTATAGTGTCTCGGATCACAGTTACGTACTACATGAATTTAAAGGCTTGGTTATGCCTAGTAATAGGGGGCATTTTAGGTATTCGACGCAGGATATAATGCTGGAGATGTATTTTAAAAACTTTGACGACGAGAAGGTTAAGTTATTGGGAGCTCGGACAGAAGTGATGGAATATCAGGAGGATTCCCTGCAGAGAACTACGTCAACAGGAATCGTGAATTCCGGTTACGACTGTAATAATCAACACCACGAATAGTTCGATCCCCTTATTTTGGTTAGGATAATGTAGGTGCTTGTTGTAGTATAACACTGCGATTGACAGGGTTATAAAAATGTATATTTCCAACACTTCTTACACCAATGAGTTACACCGTTTCGTATGATATGAAGACGAGAGTCATAGATGAAGGCCCTTGTGTTGTAATAGAAGTAGCGACTGAACAGACCAGACTTCCACTCAACCGAATGACTAGACTTTGACTTTGACTGTTCGTTGCTTATGAGAACCAGTAGAGTTGACCGTCCTGATGGCGTAGAAGCAGTAGAAGATGTAGGAGCAGTCGGAGCAGTCGGAACAGTAGGAACAGTAAGAGCCGTAGGAAATGTCGGAACTCTATGACCTGTGAGAGCCGGATGAACTCTGAAGTTCGTTCTGATGTGATTACGGAGGAAAGCTCGGTATGGATGTGCCCTATGAACGAAGAACGTTGCTCATATTTTTAGTTAGGGAACTGCTGGCAATGATCCGCGATGCCGATAGGTTATGACCAATGTTGGGAATGAAGATAGGAGGAAGAAGCCTCCTACCAACGTGGTTCATGGGCGACATTGTTTATGGGAAAAACCAGCTTTTCCGTTAGACTACTATTTGGTTTTTCCCATTAGGTGACTACCTGCTTTCTCCGTAATTTGTAAGAATGTACAATAGACCTAAGGTCTGTTTTATGTACCAGCTATAAACCGAAAATACTTGCAGGATTAAAAAGTCTTTCCGGGAAAACAGATTGACTTAAACCGTATGTGCGAACAATGACTTTAGAGATTAAAATTTATGGTGGGTCCTTGGGCTTATTGAGGGTTTCTCTAACGGTATTTGGACCTTGACGGTCAGACAATGAAAGACGTCGCGCGGACCTTTTCACGAGACGTAACAAAGAGAATCCTGATTCAATCGCAAATTTTTATTTTTATTAATACTTAGCCAAGAAAACTTTTGAGAAAATTAAATAAACAAAAAAAAAAATAAACCTCCAACCGTGACCATGTTCATTGGTACATTGCCGTGACCAGGATTCGAACCTGGGTTACTACGGCCACAACGTAGTGTCCTAACCGTTAGACGATCACGGCTATTGGAGTATTACGTGTAAACTTTCTGAGTGGTCGATGATAACTACCAACAATGACCAAGTTGACACATCAACCGTGAAGATCTTAGTACACTGAGACAATTGTGATTATTCCACTCATCTATAATTCAAACTGGCTGTAATTCAAATCATATGCATATATATATATGTACATTTATGATTTATGAATTCTAGAGACGCGATAAGATTATTATGAAAGGAATATCATAATATCGTTTTCGCGTTAGGACTAACATTTATTGTCGTCAAATATTTATGCGATCCCTTACTATCCGAACTTATTGACACACTTTTCATTAACCGGTATCATAATGCAATATTTTCAATTATTATTTTTGTATTAGAACTTGTACACAGCATTTTATAATTATAAATTCAAATCACAAATCTCTTACATATTTCTTTAAATTATTAAATTGGCAACTAAGTGATTGCGGGTGTTTTCATTAGGTGGTAATGACAAAATCCGCAATCACTTAGTTGCCAACCCAATATATTATTACCTGTATGAACAAACTAAAGAATAGTAGATAATTTGATAGAACATAATTTGGTTTCGCAACGTAAGCTTAGATCGTGAAGGGTGAAAAAAAGTGTGACGACTGACTTTCTGTGAAGATGATACTGCAGAGGAAAACCATGATGGTTTGTGTCTAAGAATGCGAGATCATCGGATTCATCGAGGAAAGCCTTCGTTCGGAAAGTGAAACGGATGTTGCTGCTGATTGGTCAATTTCCATGTTGGTGGTTGAAGAAGGATGCTAGCCGCCCTTGAGAGAAAGTTACTAGCGCGAAGCGTCGTTCGTGAGAAAAGCAGATTTCCCGTATCTTCCCGCAGTAGGTGATAAATTTAGGGACTGATAGGACAATGACTATTTGTCCGTTTGAAGAACCTTAGCTAATTAAATCCTAAGATTTATCATTTATCCTCAGATTTATTCATCTTATTCGAAGGATAGGGTCTGTGTGTGGCGAACCACGAGACAGAAACCGTTGGAATGTTTACTGTCGAGTACCACTACAACTATATCTTTTAAGGAGAGCTACGCAATTACTCCACATCTCAATCGAGGATGGATCATAAGGAGAGGAAAGTTTCCATCAGTCTTTTATTCTTGCGATCATCTTGGAGAGTTTTCTCATCGTCTTTATGTGCGGTATATACCGACTGTCATAGCAAACGTTACTTTGTGCTTCAAAATATATTCTACGTTTAACAAAGAGTTACCGTTATCATTAATATATCGGGTGTGTCTAATCACCACTGTTATTTGTCAAGCTCAATAGACATTGTAATTGAACAATAGAAAATATGTATATGGTGTATGACTCGATGTAACTAAATGAACTAATTGAGATTAAAAACCAAACGTAACATGTTTTAATTGAATTATTGTAATAACAGTGATATGGGTATGGCTGGAGCAAATTGAATATGAATTCATTCGAGTAATTAAATAGTTCATCATAGTGATATGTGCACAAGACATAACTTACGGAATAATCACAAAGGCGTAGTGGATGGTTAGCTGCTATCGTTGTTACGCCGCGCAACACATCTGCACTCAATCCGCGCGGCTTGACAGCCAACGGTCTACGCGCCGTTCTTCGAACCCTCCATAGGCCTAAGGACCCACCATAAAGTTGAAATCCTAACTGCATTGTTCGCACACATGGTTTAAGTCAATCTGTTTGCCAGAAAAGACTTTCTAATTCCAGAAGTGTCTTCAGCTGAGTTTTTAGAAGGGTCCTTGGGTTTATTACGTGCTCTTAAGAATTGCGGAGAAAGCAGGTAGTGGTCAAACGAAAAAAAGCGGAGATCTACCTAACGGAAAATCTGAGTCTTCCCATAAACAATGTCGCCTAGGACCCAAGTTAGTAGGAGGCTTCTTCCTCCTATCTTCCTTCCCAACATTGGTCATAACCAATCGGCGTCGCGGATCATTGCCCTCACTTTCCTAACTGAAAATGTAAGCGACGAATCCGCGTTCTTCGTTCAAAGGGTACACCCATACCGAGCTTTCCTCCGTACTCACATCAGAATAAACTTTATAGTTTGATCGTCTCTCACGGTGCTTAGAGTTCCTATAATCCGTATAGCTCTCACCGTTCCTGCATCTCTCAGAGTTCCTTCATCATTTCTCACGGTGCCTAGAGTTCCTGCATTCCCTATAACTCTCACCGGTCCTATATCTCTCAGAGTTTCCTACAACTCTCCAGGTGCCTACACGGCCTAGAGTCTCCTAAGGCTCTCACATTATCCAGAACTCCGACAGTTCCTATAACTCTCAAGGGCCTAGAGCTTCTAAAGCTCTCCTTCTCTCACCTAAGACTAATCCTTCTCTTCGTTATCTGTATCTTAATCAACGGCGTTACTACTTTTTGTGATTATATAAAGTGTTGGAAATATACATTATTATAACTCTGTGACTCCCAGTGTTATACCGCATCAACCACGCCGATTATCCTAACCGAAATACGGGGATCGAACTATTCGTGGTGTCGATTATTCTATTCGTAACGGGAATTTACGACTCCCGTTGACGCGTATTCTAACGACCGCGTCTCCCCGCGATAGCTCGAAAATACAATCGTATTGCGATAATCTTCAAATTGGTTTAAAAAATGTATATTGACCTGTCGAGTAATGGAATTATATTGATTAATAATTATATGAATATTTAACGTTGAATATAGTAGATTTTATAATTTGCCTTGCAGGAATTTGGAAGAATAAATAAACAGGTGATGCCAAGATACTGGATGGAGTATAATAAGCAGAGCTGAAGTGAAGCTAAAGTCCAACAAACAAATGAAAGAAATATTATGTTATAAATAGAGGACGCACACAAAAGATAATAAATTGAGTAAGAATAATAAGAATACAAGGTAATAACTAACTTAGGCGTACTATTTAATGACTCGAAAGGGAAACATTTAATATGTTAAGCGAAGAAGTTAACCTAGATAGGTTAGTTTTCGTATGTTACGTCGGGCGACACTCTATCTAGACCAGACCATATACCGCGGGCAAGATGGCAACCAGATGTCCGCACATCTTCACTGCGTATCCTCAATAGTCTTAAGAACCTATCATAAATTTCAGGAATTTTCCAGCGAAAGTCCTTCAGTCCGAACAAACATCTCTTTACTGAATCGTTTCTAAAGCTTATTGTTTATCACGCACAGACGCGGGAAAGTTAGTTTTTCTCGCGTATGATACTTCACACTAACAACTTTCTGTCGATGACGGCTAAGACCCTTCCTAGTCAACCAACCTTCTCTTATCCACTCAGAAGCAGTATCTACTGCCCTCATTTTTCTTACCAAAGTTGTCATCAACAAATCCGATAATCCCTTGCGTTAGACACACACATCACTAGCTTTCCTCCGACACAGCATCGTCACTTTTACCTCACTTATTCTTCATCGATAGAATAATCGAGATGTCATTATCGGGTTTCTACTCTTAAATCAATCACTCACTTAATTTATAAATGCGCATTAGTGTAATTATCTTCCTTACAAGGTTGTTGGAATAAACATTAATTTATACCTCCTAATTCAGTGTAAGCTCAATTTGAACCACCCCTATTACCGTAACTGAAATCAGTGGATCGATCAGTTCGTACGTCGATTATCTAATCGTAACGGGAATTTACGACTCCCGCTGACGTGCTTTCTCGCGATCGCGTCTCTCCGCGAATGGTCGAATAAACACATATATTCAAGTTAATAGCATCAGCTAACACGCTATAAATATAAATGGTGGGTAATGGTAAGAACATGTGAAGTGGTAACTAAAATTGAAGTATTTACTATAGGAAGAATAAATAAGTGATAGATATTATTGAATAGATTGGTTTAATAATATATTTTGCTAGATCCGACCCAGTTATAACACATCATGAGGCGTATCATATAACAAAATGGCCAATTTTTGACAATTTAATGAGTTGTTGTTGGTTAATTTAATGAGAACACCATTGGTCGATATTTAGTAATGAAGGATATAATATGTTTTTCTTAGGATGGAAAGTTAAAATTAATTGACATATACTTGGATATAAGAATATGATTTGAAACTGGTTAAATAACTAAATAAAAGTTAAAATGACCAGGTCGAGGGTATAATACTCATAAATATATGGTTGATGCTGTAGGCAAATTGGTTAAACGAATCAGGATGATGGTCCATTAATTGATGTAACAGCTTCAAGAAAGATTACTGAAAATAATAATGTAGAAAACCATTCACAGCTTGTGAATATCTCTGTGACATCAGAATGATTACGTATAAATAATAAATGACACCGTTTTCGGTAAGTGGTACTCAAATTACTCCATTGGGATAATATGAAGAATGGGTGATATGTAAGACAAGCTTTCCCTGTGATTACAAGAGTCATACTAGTTTATACGTATGATTAATGTTATTTTATTTTATATATTATTTTATACATATCGTTACGTAGTTTATTTTATTTATTTGACCTGGTTATGTTTCTTTTATTCATTTGCATCTTTGAGCTCATAGGGTAGATTAAATGTTTTAATGGATAATCCTGATATATTGCTATATTAGCAATAAATAATATTAATAAATCGCTATATTAGTAAATAGTAAAGCGATTTCTGTTATTAACTGATGAGTAAACTAGAATTAATAAGTAATATTATTAAATAAATTTGAACTAATTAATCTATTTGAGATATTCGCGTCTCCCCGCGATAGCTCGAATTTACAACAACATTACGGGTTGTAACAGCTGTTACTATTTCTTATTACTGATTTTGTATGTCATCTGACCTTGAAATAGCCGTTTCTTTGTATTGATTGCACTTATTTTAAGAATAACTAAAATATTTTGTCGGCCGGTCAAATTGACGGCTTGCAGTAAGTAAGGCAAAGTACAAATTTTTTTTAGAAAATAAAAGAGCAAATTAAAAGTAAATAATCCATCAATATCCATATTCCTTATAAGGAGTTCCAGAATCTTCATGAGACCTCCCAACATCGGTTATTTCTAACATTGCTTCCTTATTATTTCTTTTGTCTCCCAACCCTTTCTTTTCACCAACTTCTTCTCTTCCTCGTTCACTTCCCCCCATTTCTGATTCTGCTCGTACGGGGTGTCAGGCAACTATTTTGATCGGTCAACTCCGCTTGGGAGTCAACCTCCATCTCACTATCCTCACCCACCAACTTTTCCTTTACTATCGGACTCCTTTCTAGTCTTCGCCGCGGTTTGAAGGCGTACTCCTCCTTAGTGCTCTCCGTTATTCCGATTAGACTATTCGGAGCCTCCTCTAATCTTCTCTTCGTATCACTCTCCAGAAGCGCTTGGTCCCCAGTCACTTTTACCGCACGAGAGGTGGCCCTAGAATCGACCATCATCTCGTCGTTTCTCACCCAGTCATTTGATGACCGTTGGGGCGAGCCTGGGGAGGCATCACCTACGACAGCAACGAGGCCTGGGGGCTCCGAAATCCCCCGAGCCGTAATTTTTTTCTTCTTACCGATCTGTTCATATCTTTTTTCTTTTTAATCAGATAGCACAGTCCGGGGATATAGCCAAGATATAGCATCTACTGTTGCCAAGGTCGCCATAATCGTTACACTCTTTCCATCTAATACTCTATTGTCAGAAGAGAATTCGATTGCCTATGCGATAAGACAGGCAAATTCCAAGCGCCTTATCATGAGTGACCATCGAGGTAGTGCCCGGTCTCTCTGCCCGTTCCCATGGACATATGACAAGTGCAACCAAGGGCTTGTCCCACTCCCACGAATAATAGGATATAACTACTAATCCCAAAATCGTCCAAGCCCGTCTTAATCAGTCCGAGCTAGCACGAATTACTTTACAAATTGAGTAAAAATAAAAGAACGTGATATTCTAATCACTTGTTCAATATTTTTTTACGCGACACTATCAAAGTCTTCAGTAATATTTGCAACATTCATCCACCGTTATACACATATCTCACTATCACTTTATAATCAAACGGTTACTCACGAATGCTTCAACAGAGCCCTATTTGAACGTTTATCTTTAAGTAAAGGTCGCTCCCACCGGATAACGTTCGCAATTGTTAACCGTTTCACCTTATTTCCTCGAATCATCCCACCCACTCTTGTTCAGCAAGGGTATTACCACACAACTATATTCTACCTACCACACCCCAACCCTCGAGCCTGATCCACATCGGATCCCTTGCACCACACACCCCAACGTCCACCCAATATTCAACTCACGTCCTTTCTCTTCACTTCACATCCTACGCACTTTATCGCAATGAAGCCTTGCAATCTCTCACAGTATTCATTCTCTGGAATCCCTTGCAATCCTGCCGAGACTTCCACACTCGTACCTCCTCAACCTTTTTCAACCACACTTATATTGGGAGCAACCCTTCAACACATCTGCTTTCCAGCGTGTTCCAATGGCGATTCTCAACTATCTCCGTACCCTGTCACATTGTTTTCTTGATGTTGTCAGCGACTTCGCCCGCCGTTGCTTTAGTGGTGAGCTCAATCAGGATATGCCCGGCTCTGGTCCTCCTTACTGCTGTCGTTTCCTTAAGGACGCTCTTCGCCTCGGCCACTTCCCTGTAGGCGTCGATCCAATTATTGCCCTGTCCGACCTTAACACGTTGACGCCGGTGTGCACCATCGGTGGGTCACGCGTGTCTGTCCCGTGAGGTGGCGTACATTACCGATGGGTCGCACGAGTTTGTTCCGTGGGACGGCGTGCATCGGGATGGGTGACACGTATTTCACAAAATAGGTAGTACAAAATAGGTTTATGTTATTTTATCTCAACATTATAAGCAGACATTCAATAATAAAACCATAACAATTCAATATTATAAACAACACAATTACTTACTTTTTTATGCAATTTTTTAAAACATGTTAGACAAGCTGCCGGCTGGTCCTTACAACGATCACAATATGTTGTTAATTTTTAGACTTGATTGGCGGCATATTCTCTACCTTTCATTCTAGAAATACGTTTATAACATTCTTTACACCGCCGTCTCGTTTTGCTCGTGGGCCCGTGGTAAGAGTGCAGAAAATGTGAATGTTTTTTGAACAGTACTTCATTTTCGCTTGGAATTGCGTGTCTTTGGGTATTCACTATATTTAAAAGGTTATAAATAATTTCTTCGCGAAATTTAAAAATTTTAATACTTTTAGTACACCATTTTCTATGTATATACCACGCATTTACGAGACAAGTCCCGCATATTAATTCTATTACAAATTTTTTTATACCATTTTATGGTTCTGCGCAAACAGCTGTAATAGGATGACATCTGATCGGATAGATCAACCCCCTTTTTAGCATTACTATAAAAAATAACAGTATCTGGCTTTAATTTACTATTTTTCCCCTGAACAATAACATACCTATGATTTTTGGAAGTGGCTAGCATACATATTGACCTTTTGTCAATCCATTTTAAAAATTTAACTCAACCTAACACTATTTTCGTCGTGCATGTTCCTTACGCGCGCCGTCGTTCTCCGACGAACGCGCATGACTATTTTTTTTTTTTTTTTGTAAATTTTTTGATTCGCGCTATAAACATTTCTTATAGAAAACTGTTCACAGAATTGCGTGCGATAGTCAGAAATCGCGTCACACCTCTACTTTTTGAGAAAAATTGAAAAGAGTACAAAATGAGAGCCAAAGCTAGTTCCGTCAACTTTACATAACATTTATAGATGTATGCAAATTGATATTGCCAAACTATTGTATATCAGTTCATTAGTTGAAGTCCGCGGAATTCATTGAACCCAACAGGAATCTATAGCTTTTGTGATTTTGCTACAAATTGAGGTCAAAGTTGTAAAATTTCCATCGTGTCGAACAGTCTAATGTGACACAGCGCCTCCCCACGAAGCAGACAGTGAATTCGGGCGCCGCCGCACGCAGGAAACCATGAATATCGGCGCTGGCGTCAACGTGTTAATATGTTCCATCTTCGTCTTCTTCCTTCTTTTCGTTTAATCAATCCACTGGTCCATTGACGACGCCATATTCCTGGTCACGTTGCTTATCTCCTCAATCTCATTATTCTTTTCTTTATCGAGGTTCAACTTCTTTACCATCATTTGCACCGCCCCCACCAAGGCTTGTGTGAACACCCTCATATCACCTATCGTAAGCATTATCTTTTCTCCCTCGACTTCACTGTTCTGAGCGACGTTATCTTCCCTCGCGCTATCCTCTGCCTCGATACTCGCAGGCAACGGCTTGCCATATCTTATGCACGCACTTCATTCGAACGCTCTCCTCGCTAAATATTTTCCCCCTTTAGCATTTCTCGTTGCAATTGGCGTGCTCTGATCGTTATCCCCGACGCCGAACATTACGTCACCACCTTCCAATTCAACGCCAGCCTCCGCTTCCATTTTCCCGCTTCCACTTACGATCGGACTTCTCTGTAACCTCTTGCTCGGTTTAAACGGACCAAACACCTCTTCCTCACTCTTTCCTTTCGGGTTCGGCACAATAGTGATAGTTACATTATCCCTTAACTTAATATCCGAGAGGACGTTAGCCTTCTCCTTCCACCCATCTCCTTTCGTTTCATATTGTGGCGGCACTCGACAAGCCAAATACCACCACTCGACACTAACTAGTGTCGGACGACGGCAGCGCAGTGGTTAACGTCTTAGGTTACGAACGTTCGGAAACCGGGTTCGAATCCCGGCGACAGGAGTCCGATTTTACTACCACGCACCAAAAAACTGCGGAAAAATCAGCAGTACCCCGGCAGCGACATCTACAACCTCTAGTGACAATTACTCCGGACGAGGCCCAGCAATTACAACTATCACGCACGGACAATATATATGTATAAGTCGGAGATGAAAGAACACCGGAACCTTCCCTTTGGAACTTTGGGAAGAACCCTAGTACTGTAATTTAGATTTCACCATAGCCGTATTAAGAAACTGTTGTCATTCGATCCGACTGTACTTATTTGGGATTTATGATAGTGAGCTCGGGCTCGAGGCGACAACCAGTCGCCGAACGTAGTCGCGGTCAAGGGATGAACGTTTTGTCTAACAAAGGCATGAAGTAACACTATAGCTCTCCTTAAAAGAAATACTTGGGACGGGGCACGACGGTAAGAATTTCAACGATTTCCGTCCCGTGGCTCGCCACAGGCAGACTCTATCCTTTGAGTAAGATGATTACCAGATGTCGACGCGTTTCCACAGTACATGTTCAGCTAGCCCGAAGACCCGCTATAAATCTTAAGATTTGTTTAACTAAAGTCCTTCAAACCGACAGACATTCCTCGTTCCAACTACGAGAAAATAGGAGAAATCTATTTTTCTCACGAACGATGCTTTCTCTTCTCGAACTCTCTCTTAAGGGCGGCTAGCACATCCTTCCCTAACCGCCAACATGGAAATTGACCAATTAACAGTAACGCCAATTTCCCTCACTTTTCGAACGAAGGCTTTTCTCCACGAATCCGATGATTTCGTGCCCTTAGGCACACCCATCATAGTTTTCCTCGACAGCGTTACAGTGATGGAGAACCACTCTCCCGTACGATCTCTAAGACGATTCTAGTGACTCTCAGATACGTAATGATTGCCCCATGCATTAACATTGAGTACAATTTAGACGCTGAAGAAAAGTAGAGTTCGTCATCCCATTGACCGCGGATTCGTTATTGAGCCTAGGATCATTGTCATTAGCTTCTCGAGTATCTAATTATCGCGATTACTTATCCAATTCCATCATAGTCATATTTGCACTAGTAAATATCTAATCTATTGCATAATGATCACGTCTAGCGCCAATAGGGATTCGTTTCACGCCCTTAACCCTAACTCTAATCTTAACGCCAACCCGACATATATATATATATATGTCACGCATACCACCCCAATATATTTCATCTACCTCGTCTACATGGCTCCTGCTTCCCCTAGAGGGAAAAACTTTCTTGAGTGATACCTCGTAGGTTTATTCTATAATACCCTACAAGGTATCCTCCTGACTTTCTGCAACGCTTGCCCGAGCTCCCAATAAATTAGCTAAATTCAATAAGCTTCCTGTACACCTGGAGCCATTTCTCTCTCTCCCGGACTTTCACCAACACGGCCTTCGGTCTAGTTCGCGTTCTTAACACTTTATCCCTCCGACCTTCGTTAACCGGTTGCCCCCTTTCCTCGTTGCTGTTCCTCTTTCTCTCAAGCCTCCTTTCTCTCTTACTCGCCTGAACTGTCCACTCCCCTCCAGAGTCGCCAATTTCTCTGACCTAGGGCCCTCGTCGCCCGTTGCTCCCTCCTTACAAACCTCCGCGTAGACGATTTCCCCTCTCTCCGCCCTTTTCCTTCGGTCCGAATTCCTATCCTTGGGCGGTGACGGAGATTCCCTGTTATTGCTTCGATCGGCAGGCACCTTGCTTCCCCACTGGCCGCTTCTTTTCCTACTCTCCTCCATCGGCAGGAAATTTTGCGTGGACAGTTTAACTGCTCCGGGCCTTTCATCATGTCTCCTGACGCTGCGTCCCTTCTTGTTCTTCTGTTCGTCCGGTCCCTTCTAGAGGCTGTCCGCTCTGGTATTGGTCGAGTGGAATAAATTCTTGATCACCGGGCCCTTTTTGGACATTAAATGCAGTCTTCCCAGAATATTATTCATGTCCAGAAATGCCTCTCCAATGATGTCGGACATCTTTCTCCATTTAGTGTTCCTGTCTGTCACACAGTCTTCCTTATCTTCTTTGTTTTGTTCCGCGCTCGTTGCACGCTTTTGCTTCCACAGCCCCGATTTGATCAATAGTTCCTTCGCACGCCTATTTCTATTTACCATCGGAGTGCTATAACAGCTACTATCCGATGCAGAAACCTCTCCTTCGGATGCGCTGATCTCCTCATCATTGGCTTTACTATCCGGTTTCCCAGCTATTCTTAACAAAGTCACAAGGGAGTTTTCCTCCACTCCGCTTGTTCTTTTTACTACCGGAGCCATATACCCCGTCTTAACGGTGGTGACGGAGATAATTCTCGGTAATATTCTTCCCTCATTGCCGCTTACTTTTAAGCTGTCAGGTTCCTTCCCATCCACCATCTCTCGAATGTCATTTCTAAATTTGAGAAGTTTTGTATTCTTCTACGAGGGTAGAGAGGGGGCTACTCTACGGCCCTTTTTTATAGTTCTTCTATGCCGTTCTCTACCTCCTCCAGCTTCGCTCTCGCTTTCTTCAAAATTCTGGACTCCGGTTCTATTTACTTATCGAGGGACAGCTTCGGGAACCCCCCTCTCCTCGTCGTTTGCCCAATCGCAGGATGACCGTCGGGCCGAAGCTGGATCACCACTCGAAACACTGACGGAGCCTGGAGGCTCCGAAACCCCCTGGGCCGTAACGTTAATACTCTTATTTGTACTATCCATAGTTATCTTATCAAAAAAGAAATATCATTGTCTACGGACAGAGCCGCGTTTATCAAAAGTAAGCTATGTCAATGTCGTGTCCCTATAACGTAGCCGAAGTCCTTACCAATCAGTCATAGTGAGTCTTCTCGAGTCCATCTATATGTGCGGTCCTAAACCTCGTATTCGCATATTTCATCGCGATATACCTGATGACTAAATACGAACCACAACCCTAACCCTGTCCTTGGAGAAACGGCTAAATACTACAATACAAAGTTAAGTCCCGAAATTAGTGCTCCGAAGATAAACCAGATTTCAAACTCTACGCTTATTGGTGAAATCTTCATGCTCATACCGCAGCAACATAAGTCAACAGTGAACCGGCTCCTCTCACTTCACTGAATAATACGGCGACGATCCCCTAGACGCGTTCAGCAATTCGGCGGTGAGAACAGAGCACCGCTCGCAGCGTTCAAGATTTCCAAACATATTCTACCGCCACGTCTAGCCAATAGAAAGCTAGATCTAAATATCCATTATTGAACTATGTCTTGTTCCTTGACATTGTTTCCAATCAACCAAAAAATTTAAGAGAAAACAGCGTTTACCCTCCTTATAAATGAAATATCATCATGGAACTTTCGGGCAGCCGACCATATCGGGCCAACTGACTCAGATTTCAAAATAATTTCCCGTGCTTCCAGGTCTTTTTCTGAAACGTGACTTGGCAAGTAGATACCTGCCACTGTAAGGCAGCATGTAAAATAAATTTGAATCGCTAGAAAATATCCCCAAAAGGCATCTCCAAAATAACAGCTCCACAACGGTGGAACTTACTTAGAGCAGCCTCTATTTCAGTCAACAAAAAAGTGGTCCGTGATGTGGCGAGCTCTACTCGAGATTGCAAGATCCAAACTTGGCAAATAGCCAAATCATTTTGTTGGGAACTTTTGCTTAATAAATTCCTCCTATTCCAACTTATTCTATGCTATTAACCCATGTGATGGGAATGGACCCATTTTCCCCAATCTTAAAGTAAAAGGGGGCGATAGGCCAATTACAAAAAGTGAAGAGAATAATACTCTTAAAAATGCGGCTTATCATATGGCTCTCGATACACCGTAGTACGCGCCTAGCTGAAGAGATGTCACTCAGTGCTCGAATACCAAACTGTCGTGTCCAGCAATAATCCCCAGATGACAAGACACGTTCTGTATACTTGTGTAAGGCTACATATCGTAACTTGTACGTACAGGTGGCACCACCAATTCGTACATCAGCACTAGGCTGATGATAATTCTATAACCCTGCCCCGAGTAACGGGTACCCTATACCAGGATGGCGACCGCCTGACAGACCAGTGTGCGTCCCTTCACGTCCATACCGTTGGCTTTCACGATAAGAAGACCTACCGTGCCAAGTGAGTGCTACCCTCGACTTACGAGATTCTAAAACTCAACGCACAACCGAGATTCCGACGCTCATTCAAACATCGTTCGACCGTACCGAAACCAGACCACATTAATACTGTTGCACATTTTTGGACCATCGTACGCATCAACAATCTGCCCCGTTCGAAACACCAGCATCATCACCCACCATTCTGGTTTTAAAGCCAAAATCATTAAGCAGAGTGGCGTCCAAAGTTACCGTGAATTACATAACGTTAGTCTGTTTAGTGACCAAAGTGACGCCAAACAACTAGCATGAGCATAAATATAAACTCTCAGTTTTGTAAGTTACAGCCCATGCCAGCACCGGCATATCATACATTATTTAGAAGGTTGTATCCTATTTTAGCAACATTAGATTCAAAAGTTTAACGGCTGAACTTACTGCGAGCCGACTAAATCAATGTAGGCCACAATGTGATAATGGAGGAAGCCATCATCCCAATATGGCGTCAACTGTCTGATGTCGTAAACGACACTCTCATTCGGCACAAGCGCAGCGATCTCAAAATCGAACTCCGAAGAGCAGCTCTTGTTCACAACATGAATCGGAATGCTTGTCCCAGTACTGCTCGTGCCAATCAAGTACGTTACAAGAGCCATAAAGTGGTGGAATCATACTACAAACTTACATATTCGTCAACAACCTAAACGTCAACATTAGTCGTTCGGCTTATTATCTCCACTGAAACCGGTACGTACCATAGGCTGTTGTGCAATCACTAGTTAAAATAATCCAATATTATTCATTTAATTAGTTTATTTCAATTTAATTTAATTTAATTGACTTTAAGAACAGGTCCTGCAGTCCTATTAATAAATATCCAGCTGGTATTACCACCATGGCAATGTAAGTCAATATTTATATGTCGGGTTCACATTATCGTTAGGGTTAGGGGCGTGTAACTAATCTTCATTTTGATTAGACATTGTGGTTTGCAATATAGAAGATATTTACTAGTACAAATATGATTATTAGTACAAGTGTGGATATTGCAGAATTGACAAGTAACCGCGGTGATTAAACACTAATGACAATGATCTTAGGTTCGATAACGACGGTCAACGGGATAACAAATGTACTTTCTTCCAAAGTCTAAGTCGGACTCGTCTTACTTGTCTACATGGATATCTTACTTGTGGATCTTACTTGTCTATATGGATTGTGTCTAAGGACAGGAGATTCTCGGATTCGTCGAGGAAAGCCTTCGTTCGGAAAGTGAGGGAAGTTGACGTTACTGTTAATTGGTCAATTTCCATGTTGGTGGTTAGAGAAGGATGCTAGCCGCTTTTGAGGGAAAGTTGCCAGCGGGAAGCGTCGTTTGTGAGAAAAATAGATTTCTCCTATTTTTCCCTAGTTGGAACCAGGGCTGTTTGTCTGTTCGAAGGATATCAGTTCACTAAATCTTAAGATTTATAACGGGTCCTGGGGCTAGCTGAACATGTACTGTGGAGATGCGTCGACATCAACTAATCACCTTACCCGAAGAGTAGGGTCCGAGTGGCGAACCACGGGACAGAAATCGTTGAAATGCTTACCGTCGTGCCCCGTCCCAAGTATTTCTTTTAAGGAGAGCTATAGAGTTACTGAGTTCGGCGACTGGCTGTCGCCTCGAGCCTAAGCTCATTATCACAAATCTCGAACAAATACGATCGGATTGAATGACGACAACTGCTTAATTACGGCTATGATTAGAATGTAGATTAAAGTGTTGAGAGACTTTCCCAAAATTCCAAACAGAAGGCTCCGGTGTTCTTTCATCTCCGACGTACATATATATTATTGTACTCGTAATAAAATTTTTCAAGTCAAACTACCGTATTATTCGATGAACTGTTCTAACTATAATCAAAATAATACTGTTACTATTTAGCTTAATGTTACTGCATTCTTCTACAGATTTCTTCAAAAATCAAATTTATTTACGAACGATATATACCCTCTTTCACCTTATCAATGTAAGATTAATAATATAAATAAGTAAGTAATTTTTATTTACAATTCGCAAATCCTCCTACTGTTTTTCCAATTTGAACCATTACCATTCCTTTATACCGATTCAACAACTACCACATTATTTAAATATGACACTTTCTAACTCAGTTTAATCATTAAATTCTTGGAAATTTTAGAACGCCGTAGCGAGCCTCATCGATATCAATGATTCAACCTCTTTGACAAATCAGTACTGCTAACCAAAATCAAGAAAACTACATCACTGAATTCCCAATTTTAGACCTACATATGCATTATATATTAACGGTTATTATTATACAGGATGGTTGCTAATTGGTGGTACAAACGGAAAGGGGGTGATTCAACGCGAAAAAAGAAGTCGAAAATATAGAATAAAAATTTTTCGTTTGAGGCTTTGTTTTCGACAAAATCGACTTAGAATTTTCGCTCAGTACGCGTGCACTTTATCGTGTCCGGTTATAACGGATCTCACTGTAGATCGTTATCTCGATGGATATTATCACAGCTTAAGTTTGTTTTTATCGTAACGGAAAATGAGGAATACATAATGAAATAATATGAAGTAATCATAAAGTTTATTATACCATAAATTGCTGAAAATGTTGCCCATTCTGTCGAACACATA
This sequence comes from Bombus affinis, assembly GCF_024516045.1. Taxonomy (NCBI): domain Eukaryota; kingdom Metazoa; phylum Arthropoda; class Insecta; order Hymenoptera; family Apidae; genus Bombus; species Bombus affinis. Next base: position 1,262,558 of record NC_066361.1, on the reverse strand, counting down.
CTTCTGCTCTTCTAATCAAATTTCTATGAACACTTTCTAACGTATTCGATTTTTTAAATTATAAAAGGCTACGATAATCTTTTCTTTCAAAATTCAAAGTCGATTTTCTCGAAAACAAAGCCTCAAGCGAAAAAGTTTTATTCTATACTTGCGATTTCTTTTTCGCGTAGAACCACCCCCTTTCCGCTTGTACCATCAGTTACCAACCACCCTGTATAATTCAACCAAAACAACGCTAATATTTTTACAAAATTGAATTTTATTAAAAACCATATCTATAAAATATTTCTTATATATTTTCCGGCTTGACATTAGATATTTATATGCCTTTGTTGGTCAAACATAAATATTTCCATTGTTGTTTATAGTACTAGTTATAGTACTAAAATACCTATCAATTTATTATCTTTATTAAATATTCTACATTTATTTTATATTATTTTATTTTTTTTATTTAGGCCCGGACCACCAATTGCACCCAATGCTATCGTCCTCGCATTCTACATGATCATAGCCCATTTAAACCTAAATTAACAATGAACAACGATCACTTAAACTCTCAACTTCGGCACTTAACACAAGAAAATTCACACTGTACACAAAATTAATTTTGATATTAAGTAAATATTCGTTTAATTAACCAATGACTCTATTATATACCCTATCTTTCAGCCTATGACCTACGTTCACCTTATCAGGAGACTCGTAGTTATTCATTTGTTATAATCGTGAACTGTAATTGCTCTTTACTTCAATTCTTATTTAGTAAAATCCTAATTTTCTTTTCATTAACTTAGAGAATAGATTAACCAAATAATAACTTGGTTCGCTTTAACTTAGTTTAAAATCCACTAATAGCTTACTCACTCAATGACAGCAAACAAAGGTGACTGTACGTACTCATGATCCCCTGGCTCTTTGACGGAATCCTATCCATTCCCTTAGACACTGTTCTTTTCCGCCATTTTTCCACCATGAAAGGGAACTATTCAGCACTACCTCGCTAGTTAACCATAGATACAACTCAAAGACATTAAGGTTAATTCCATCCACTTTATGTTAGGTCTAGACCTAGCAATCAACTATTTCAACTAACCTGTGCTCACGAACGGGAGCTCGTAGCAAACACGTCCGCATATAACGACGTCTTACGTCTAACTGAACCTAACTCAACCTAATCTAACCCTTTCTTTGCGCGAGGAGAGGAAATTGCATTGCGTATACCCAGTGTTCCGCGTCAACGGGTTATGTGGGACTCGGCAGATGGTAGCGCCATACCTACAAAAAACCCCTCCTCTTCCCAATTCTTCGTCGAGTGGTGAATCTCGCCGGCACCATTAAATAAGCATTACCTCGGCGATGCATCAACTCCTTATATGTAGTATCGTGGACAAAAGGCCTAAGATATCGGCCGAACAATAAACAATGCCGCGAGAGCGGCGGCATCGTCGGGAACATCAATGTGTCGTCGGTCTTCTTTTTAAGTGGATAGTTTAGTGGAAAGAGCCTGCGTGACCCTGGCCACGGGCGTTTCGGGACACGTGTCTCGAACGACGGGAAAAGACAAAGAGACGCTAAAGGCAGAGTTAGTTGAGAAGCCGGAGAGGACGGATGCAAAAGGTGTGCAGAGTGTGAGTTGAGAAGCGAGAGCGAGCGAGTGTAGAAGCCGGAGAGTGTGAATTGGGAAGTCGAAAGCCGCGTATGAAAATAAGACGTACGACAGCATTGTAATCATTTCGTTGCTTCGAATATTATTTATTAAATCAAAACATCATTACTTGTCCTTTCCTCTAAGACCCATTAAGATAGTACATGTATATTTAATTCACATCACTCTTCTCGATGGTTTCTCCTTGCAGTCACATTCGCTCTTCTCCTAAACCGATTATTTGTGATTTCCTGTGCTTGCATGGATTTCATTACCATCCCACAAAATTCCCGGAACTGTCTTCAGATATGGTCGTTGGCCGAGACTAGTGCGATTATATTATGCGCAGTGAAGGTATCCCCCGACATGTTCTTAAGCGTGGTGCGCTGAATTGCCCATCTAGGACACCTTAATAACACATGTTCGGCGTCATCTTGGCTCGCATCACAATCACACCACTTATTGTCAGTTTGTTTGTTAATCCTGACCCTGTAATTGTGGAAGACCCCATGTCCAGTCAACATCTGCATGGCGAAGTGGTCGATACTTCTCTTCCTCTTCCGAAAGTTGGCTGCATCATCGATCAGTCTCCTCGTCTAGGTATTGGCATTATAATTGGACCATTCCGTTCAGCATGCCTCCTCAGCTTGATCTGATCGAATCCTCCGGATCCTCGAGGTTTGGCCAGACTAATTTCTTGACCTCAAATACTTTACCACCCCACCGCGCCCTAATATGAATGGACATGTTCCCCGTCAGCACGCACAGCGCTGCGTGCGAGACTGTCCTGTAGGTCTTCGAATTATTTATTAGAGCACTTCTCTGTACCCTACAAAGTTCTTCCACAACCTTTGTCTTTCACAGCGCATCCACCCACAATGGGGAGGTGTTTAGCATGTCCAACACTCATACCTAGTAGGACAGCTTCCTACAGGCATTATAAGGGCCATTTACATTCGGTAACAGCTGCTGATGGCCCCTATAGTAGCATCCACTCTAGCACAAACTGCCTCTACGTGTTCATAAAAGTTCGTCCTGGTGTCCAATACCACGCCTTTCGCGTATGGCCAGTGTCTTTCCTGCAAGAGTTACATTAAAAATCTTAGGAACCCCCATCCTCGTCAATGATAAAATTTCTGTCTTCTCTGTTGCTCTCTGTAGACCCTAATTATCATTTCAGTTGATGATCGCCCTTACGTGGAGATCCAGAGTGCTCCCCATACTTTCCTTGTTATTCAGGCCCACCACTACTACCTTGGGCCAGACATTTACATTTATGCCGTTTTTTTGGTAACGGGTACTTTCCGCAGATAAAAATCCATACAGCACCCGGGTCCCCTGGACCACTTGGGGTTGGGTAAACGCCCAACCGTCGCGCAAGGCACACAGTGCCCTGCTTCCTGGATTAGCTAGGCCTGAAGGGGCTGTCGCTCGTCTCAGGTCGAACGGGGCCCTTTCTAAGCCCTACCGTCTACCGGGACGGTACCGGAGCAGGTGGGACGCTGCTCACACGCCGAAGGCCATTCGGTGGAAGGGAACACCTTAACTCGGCCCTCTTGCCAGCATCTTGGCCATCAACCACTGCCACCACGAGTCTATACCCATTATTTGGCCGAGCAGAGGGGTCGCTACTCCCTCCGGGCTGTAACTCGACCCGCCCGTTGTACCAACCTAAGCCGTTGGTGGGACTATCGTGTGGATGTACGGCCACGTCACTACCGGTCCGGCGTCCTGCTAACCGAGCTCGGCAGTTCCAGATGGGACTCACGTAAGCGGGGCTTACAGGGCGCCTCCAAACCCTGAACTTTCCCCGACGGTCCCATCCTTAGCATCAGGATCGTGGGTGCGCTACTACCCAAGGCCCCTTGGAGAGAGCGTGGCCGCCTCTCTCCGCCGGCAACCATCCTTGCGGTGTACATAGGGACTCACGTAGGCGGGGCGCTTGTCCCGACGGTCCCCCTGGCTTGCGGGAACGTGGGTTTGCCAGCCCCCATAGGCTCGCAAGGCGAGCCCTCCCTGCGGGAACCTTGGGCCAGACAGGCGCTGCATATAACAGAGCCGTTGAGCCCGTTGAATTTGGAGATCTAAGATCTAGATGCTTCAAGAAGGGCGTAGGCCTTCCCGCCCACCATTTTCAAGTGAGCACCGAATCTTCAATGTCAATCCGGCTGGAAGCCAAGGTATCTCACTTCGGGTCTCGCCATCAGGAGATATCTCTCGACACGCATTACGATTATCTTAGGGATCCCTTTTTGTCCGTCAAGGATATCGCCTCGACTCTCTCAGGAGCAATCCTTAATACACACTTAATGGGCACACCACCGTGAAATCATGCCCATCGCGTCGGATTAATTCATGGTCGCCTCTTCCTGCTTAGCCCACGACAAGTATGCCCGCTAGGTCGTCGGCAGAAGCCACTGCATTTAGAATTGGAATCACCTTTAACTCCTTTAATACACCATCGTACACTGGGTTCCCGAGCAGCTGCCCTAGTACTGATCCCTAAGGGACACCTGCGTTCACAGAGCTCCTAACTGTTCCACCCGTCGTTCTGACTATCATCCGTCTGTGCTCGGATTAATTTTATAGGAACGTCAACAATTTGAGTATCCCTCTATCATCCGCTTTCCGCAGGATCGCGCTCTAACTGAGAGTACTAAACGCGTTCTTCACACCAACTACTAATGAGACAGGTATTTTACCATTTATTTTGACCCAGTCGGTAAGATCAACCACATGGCATAAGGCGTCGACAGTGTCCCGCCTCCTTTTGAACACATATTGGTCGTCATGAAATGGATCCAGCCCTAGGCTTTCCTGGATCAGACCCTTAAACGTGTGTTCCCAGACTTAACTCAATGCTTTTTTTTATACGTGTGGAAATTGCCATGCACACCCCTCTCGCTCTTCTTGGAAGGGACGGGGTTGTGTCGGACTTTACCGAATAAGACCCACGGTGGTCCGCCTAACGATCAACACGGGTGCCCCGGGACATCTTTCGAACTACTGCCGGCGCACTCCTGCGTCTTCTCCCATTTTAGGGAGTAGTTCCTATGTTAGTCAGGGCATTAGGAGGGACCAGCCCTCTCACCGCTGTCCCCTGGGCCGTCATGTAAGTCTGAAGAGATTCCAGTTCCTCTTTTGCGTGTCAGCCCCTATGACCACCTAGGGCGACGCAAGGCCGCCCTTCGGCGAGGAATCCTACAACGGTGTGATGTTCTCACTCTCTCCAGCTCTGTTCGCTCCTTTACGAAAATTACTCCTTCGCGATAGGAGCGGACTGCGATGAACTATTGTAGTACCCTCACCACCGCATTCACAACAGACGAGAGGTTTGATCTTTCGCCAATTGCCACTCGCAGAATACAAGGGGTGCCACCCACGCCGGACAAAACTCCAGCGTGTGTAGGGGCATGTCCTCGCAGAGGTGAAAAGTGTTCGTCACCTCTCTTCCGAACTTCTACAAATATTCCCCTGCGAGCATCTGCGTCATCTGGACGGATAGCGGAAGCACTCCGCGGTCTCTCCAAAACTCCCAATTTGGGATAACCGATCTAACGGCCCGATGAACACAGACCTGACCTTCGTCGAGCAGGTCCTAGCGCCACCCTTCCCACACCCCTTGTCCAGCTGCCCGTCGAACGTCTCACTCCACCTGCCCAGCAGGAGGAGGAAATCCCCGCATGAGCGCACGCCCCTCAGGTTTTCGTACGGCAAAATGGAAGAGGATGAGAGTGGTCCTCATCCCCAAATCGGGTAGGGACCCAACAATGACATCATCATTGCGGCCGATTAAAGTGCTCCCAGCACTGTGTAAAGTCTGGAGGAGTTTCGAAGATGGCGGCATGCAAAGACGACGCGTTCACGTTGCTCCATACTCTGAGACCGAAATTATATAGAAAACAAGGAAAGACGACAAAAGAAGTGAACCAGAGTGTTGTGCCAGTGTACGTGTGCGAAAGTGCGCATGACAAATGGCAAAGAACGGACTGCATGGGACAGGAAAGAATAGAAAATTTAACCCTGTCGTCGAAGTAGTAGGAAGACATATTAGGAAGCGCGTAAGCAGAGAAGCCGCATGAGATACCTCGGAAACTACCCTAGTTGTGTTGCTCCCTCTGTGTTGATGGCCACCGGACGGGTTCCTGCGTCTGATGAGGATAATACTAGCAAAAGGGTGGAAATGGAGAAAAGAATGGACCCTGCGTCAAAGGTGATCAGGAAATCCAAGAGGATTGCAGACGGGATGTAGAGACCAGAGGGTTCAGGCCTGGACCTGGTCATGGCACCAAGCGCCGAATCAGACACCGGAAACACAGCGGCAGGAATCTCGCAGGGAGGTGCGAGTTCGGACGTCGAAGAGCCGATGGCCTATGAGTCCTCGTCCTCATCAGCGACATCCAGGGGAGGAAGAAGGAAGCTAACAACCACAGACGTACCTATGTAACTGGCTTTGGAGATGAGAATATCCTCCACAGCGGACATAGGAGCTGAACTATTTCGGCGAGTAAAGGAAATAATGAAGGTGTCGACAACATCGTCGAACCTGAAAAACACCTGCATTCAGAACCTAAAGGAGGCGGCAAGCACCGTTGCCGCGGGCACGATGGAGCTGACAAAGAGGATGTGATCCGCCTACAGCATTGGAGCAGCCAGGATGGCGGAGATGCGTGTGGAGGTACTTAAGAAGGAGATTGAAGTCCTCCGGAAAGAGCAATCCGGAAAGGGCGCGTGCGTCCGTCAGGAAAGTGCACGGTGTCACGCCTCCACTTTAGAGCTGGGACACCCTAAAAATCATGATGGGGGAGGAGGAGCGTCTCTCAGCTCTCGAGAGGACATTTGAAAAGCTCGGGCCTTCGCTAATGAGGGCCCTATAAGAACACCAACAGGACTGGCGACATAGTGCAGAAACACGGTAGAGGAGGGCAACCACGGTTGCTAGTAATGCTACCCAAATAATATCGCTCCCGACGAGGCAAGAGGGTGGTGAATGGAAGGTAGTCGAGCCTAGGAAGACGAAGAAGGGTATGAAGATACCAGGTGCTACCAAGGCGCCGGGGCCTCGGGAATGCCATCAAAAGGAGGGCCAGTTCAGGCGGACGAGTAGGTGGCGTTCCCTCGCCTTCCAAGCTCATCTGCGGTGGACCTAACGCTGAGCGAGGAGACGAAGACATCGTACGCCGAAATGCTTGCGACGGCTAGGCAGAACGTCCTGCTAGCCGAAGTCGGCACTAAACGAGTAACAATCAAGGAGGCGATGGCTCCATTCGAATGGCCTTCATTCTGGAAGTTTCCGGGGATAAAGAGAAAGACAAAGCACCTGCGCTTGCAGCAAGGCTGACGCAATCCTTGGACCCGGCCACGGTAAAAGCCGCGTCTCCAATAGAAACGGCAGAGCTGACGGTGACAGGGATTGAGATCTCGGTCGGCAAGGAGAAGCTACGGGACACCCTGGCTGGAGTCGGAAGATGTGGGTCAGCTGAAGTTCGAGTAGGAGACACCAGGACCTCCAGAGATGGCCTTGGTTCAGCCTGGGTAAGGTGTTCGACTTCAGCAGCGCGAAAACTAATCCGAGCGGGGAGAGTTGCTGTGGACTGGTCAATGACAAGGGTCGAAACTATCCTGAAGAGGTCCCTACAATGCTACAGATGCGTCGAGCTGAGACACGTGTGAGCGACCTGTGACTCTACGGTTGATTGGGGGCAGCAATACTACAGATGCGGAGACACCGGTTACCAGGTCAAGAGCTTCTTATTGTCTTATTGTATTATAGAAATTTCCTCCAGTTTGTTTTCACTTTCTAGGCCAATCTCCCATATCCTAATATTTTCTGACGTGTCCTCCTCTAATATAAGAATTATCGGTATCCGCGTCACTTTTTCCATATAAATGATCCCTCGCTACTTTTGTCGAGCGGCAATGTTCCTGGGACCAACCTTCCCCCATCGTTCCTCTCCCAGTTGCATGATAACCGTCGGTGCGATTCTGGGGAGGTACCACTCGCAACACCGACGGGGCTTGAGACTCCGAGACCCCTGCGCCGTAAATTTTTTAACCTTATTAGATTTATCCATTTTGTTAATATTAATTATAGTTTAGTCCATATTCAAAACTCTGATTTCACATAATTCATCATTCCATTTTCGTTTTCCGATAACCAGCCCACGTTGTCATAGTATCATTTTTACATTTCCATTTACCCAAGGTCCCCGTCAAAGTCGTCGTTGATATTTAAAGTCTGTAAATCTTGCCTGTGTCGATATGGCTTCCAAAGTCCACTCCTACATGAAGTTAACTGAACAACCGTTTATTCCTCAAAACCTTATATCCGTTCCGTCCTTCTATATCCATTTTATTCCATTTTTATTTATCTTACATAACCCGATGATAGCCTAATATTCAATTCCATGTGTTAGAACGCTTTTACGTGTGTTGTTCATTTTCATTCCTTACATATTCTACCTTCTATTGTTCTCCTAAGATGATATTATAATTTAAGTTATACAAATTCTTCTTCCAGTATCATGTAAATGTTGTTCGTTCCTCCATTTAAGTTGGACTAATTATACACCTCTTATCTTTATTCTCTATCCTATGTTACTGACTGTAATGGACATAATAACTATATGAAGGCATCCATAAATATCTTCAAATATCTCAAATAGACTTTTTGTTCAAATTTACTTAATAATATTACTTATTAATTCTAGTTTACTCATCAGTTAGTAACAGAAATCGCTTTACTATTTACTAATATAGCCATTTATTAATATTATTTATTGCTACTATAGCAATATATCAGGATTATCCTTTAAAACATTTAATCTACCCTATGAGCTCAAAGATGTAAATGAATAAAAGAAACATAATCAAGTCAAATAAATAAAATAAACTGGGTAACGGTATATATAACATAATATGTAAAATAAAATAACATTAATCATATATATAAACTAGTATGACGCTTGTAATCACTGGGAAAGATTGTCCTATGTATCACCCATTCTTCATATTATCCCAATGGAGTAATGTGAGTACCATTTACCGAAAACGGTGACATTTATTATTTATACGTAATCATTCTGATGTCACAGAGATATTCTCCAAGCTGTAAATGGTTTTCTTCATTATTACTTTCAGTAATCTTTCTTGAAGCTGTTACATCAATTAATGGACCATCATCCTGATTCGTTTAACCAATTTGCCTACAGCATCAACCATATATTTATGAGTATTATACCCTCGACCTGGTCATTTTAACTTTTATTTAGTTATTTAACCAGTTTCAAATCATATTCTTATATCCAAGTATATGTTAACTAATTTTAACTTTCCATCCTAAGAAAAACATATTATACCCTTCATTACTAAATATCGACCAATGGTGTTCTCATTAAATTAACCAACAACAACTCATTAAATTGTCAAAAATTGGCCATTGTGTTATATGATACGCCTCATGATGTGTTATAACTGGGTCGGATCTAGCAAAATATATTATTAAACCAATCTATTCAATAATATCTATCACTTATTTATTTTTCCTATAGTAAATACTTCAATTTTAGTTTCCACTTCACACGTTCTTACCATTACCTACCATTTATATTTATAACGCGTTAGCTGATGCTATTAACTTGAATATATATGTTTATTCGACCATTCGCGGAGAGACGCGATCGCGAGAAAGCACGTCAGCGGGAGTCGTAAATTCCCGTTACGATTAGATAATCGACGTACGAACTGATCGATCCACTGATTTCAGTTACGGTAATAGGGGTGGTTCAAATTGAGCTTACACTGAATTAGGAGGTATAAATTAATGTTTATTCCAACAACCTTGTAAGGAAGATAATTACACTAATGCGCATTTATAAGTTAAGTGAGTGGTTGATTTAAGAGTAGAAACCCGATAAAGACATCTTGACTATTCTATCGATGAAGAATAAGTGAGGTAAAAGTGACGATGCTGTATCGGAGGAAAGCCAGCGATGGGTGTGTCTGACGCAAGGGATTATCGGATTTGTTGATGACAATTTTGGTAAGAAAAATGAGGGCAGTAGATACTGCTTCTGAGTGGATAAGAGAAGGTTGGTGGACTAGGAAGGGTCTTAGCCGTCATCGACAGAAAGTTGTTAGTGTGAAGTATCATACGTGAGAAAAACTAACTTTCCCGCGTCTGTGCGTGATAAACAATAAGCTTTAGAAACGATTCAGTAAAGAGATGTTTGTTCGGACTGAAGGACTTTCGCTGGAAAATTCCTGAAATTTATGATAGGTTCTTAAGACTATTGAGGATACGCAGTGAAGATGTGCGGACATCTGGTTGCCATCTTGCCCGCGGTATATGGTCTGGTCTAGATAGAGTGTCGCCCGACGTAACATACGAAAACTAACCTATCTAGGTTAACTTCTTCGCTTAACATATTAAATGTTTCCCTTTCGAGTCATTAAATAGTACGCCTAAGTTAGTTATTACCTTGTATTCTTATTATTCTTACTCAATTTATTATCTTTTGTGTGCGTCCTCTATTTATTACATAATATTTCTTTCATTTGTTTGTTGGACTTTAGCTTCACTTCAGCTCTGCTTATTATACTCCATCCAGTATCTTGGCATCACCTGTTTATTTATTCTTCCAAATTCCTGCAAGGCAAATTATAAAATCTACTATATTCAACGTTAAATATTCATATAATTATTAATCAATATAATTCCATTACTCGACAGGTCAATATACATTTTTTAAACCAATTTGAAGATTATCGCAATACGATTGTATTTTCGAGCTATCGCGGGGAGACGCGGTCGTTAGAATACGCGTCAACGGGAGTCGTAAATTCCCGTTACGATTAGAATAATCGACACCACGAATAGTTCGATCCCCGTATTTCGGTTAGGATAATCGGCGTGGTTGATGCGGTATAACACTGGGAGTCACAGAGTTATAATAATGTATATTTCCAACACTTTATATAATCACAAAAAGTAGTAACGCCGTTGATTAAGATACAGATAACGAAGAGAAGGATTAGTCTTAGGTGAGAGAAGGAGAGCTTTAGAAGCTCTAGGCCCTTGAGAGTTATAGGAACTGTCGGAGTTCTGGATAATGTGAGAGCCTTAGGAGACTCTAGGCCGTGTAGGCACCTGGAGAGTTGTAGGAAACTCTGAGAGATATAGGACCGGTGAGAGTTATAGGGAATGCAGGAACTCTAGGCACCGTGAGAAATGATGAAGGAACTCTGAGAGATGCAGGAACGGTGACAGCTATACGGATTATAGGAACTCTAAGCACTGTGAGAGACGATCAAACTATAAAGTTTATTCTGATGTGAGTACGGAGGAAAGCTCGGTATGGGTGTGCCCTTTGAACGAAGAACGCGGATTCGTCGCTTACATTTTTAGTCAGGAAAGTGAGGGTAATGATCCGCGACGCCGATTGGTTATGACCAATGTTGGGAAGGAAGATAGGAGGAAGAAGCCTCCTACTAACTTGGGTCCTAGGCGACATTGTTGATGGGAAGACTCAGATTTTCCGTTAGGTAGATCTCCGCTTTTTTTCGTTTGGCCACTACCTGCTTTCTCCGCAATTCTTAAGAGCACGTAATAAACCCAAGGACCCTTCTAAAAACTCAGCTGAAAACACTTCTGGAATTAGAAAGTCTTTTCTGGTAAACAGATTGACTTAAACCATGTGTGCGAACAATGCAGTTAGGATTTCAACTTTATGGTGGGTCCATAGGCCTATGGAGGGTTCGAAGAACGGCGCATAGACCGTTGGCTGTCAAGCCGCGCGGATTGAGTGCAGATGTGTTGCGCGGCGTAACAACGATAGCAGCTAACCATCCACTACGCCTTTGTGATTATTCCGTAAGTTATGTCTTGTGCACATATCACTATGATGAACTATTTAATTACTCGAATGAATTCATATTCAATTTGCTCCAGCCATACCCATATCACTGTTATTACAATAATTCAATTAAAACATGTTACGTTTGGTTTTTAATCTCAATTAGTTCATTTAGTTACATCGAGTCATACACCATATACATATTTTCTATTGTTCAATTACAATGTCTATTGAACACTATGCTTATTGGATTTATAATCAGTATACAGTGTCACCTTCATAACGCATACCATTATAACTTGTTATTCTTACATTCGATGCCCATTACTATATCCATATTCTACTTATCGCTATCTTTATTAATATTTCCTACTAATATACCTTTAGCAGCTAGATATTTACTTTTATTTATCATATGTTAACAGAACGATTTAATTTTTGGTGCTGTATTAAAGTATCTGTGGTGTGTATACTACCACATTTTGTATTTTCCTCTTTTAATATATTACATTATATGTTTATATGTGGAATTGTTGGCTGCTGTTATTGACTATAATTTATGTTTAACATAACTCCAAGTTTTAAGTTGCATGTGGTACCTTACTATTATTTGCTTTATCTAATCCTCAAAACCCCTGTAACACCTTTTTAATATATCGTTACGTAGAGGTTTATACGTAGAGGATGGTTGGTACGTGAGGCATAATGACGAGATTGCTCGTTGTTGAAACCGTCGAATATATTTAAAACAATACATTAATATACAGCCTGTATACGTTGTGTCGTTAGTACAAAGTATAAATCGCAAAATAAAACCGCGGATAAATACTCGCTAAATGTTCGTCACGAAACTCGGTAGATACTCGTGATACTCCGAAATACTGCAGATACTCTTAGATACTGTCCTCTTTTCGGTTGCGTCAATTTATTTGTACTGGTCAAGGGAGAGTCGGAAAATTCAAATTCATCTTCATTCGACGGGTGCATGTAGCGACGACATTGTTTTGTCCGGAGTTTATTTGTCATTACTTTTCATGCGTCAAGCCTGTGTCAATGCCCCGAGGCAAAACAACAACATGAGTCGCTCTCGATTCGCGTCGTCCTTTAACTCCTGCGCAGCTATAGGTATTTGACCGCTCTATTTATGAGTCTCTCCATCGTCATAGTATTTACCGGATTATTACAAATATAGACAATAGCCATCTTGAAACCTTCATCTTGTTAAAGTAAGTTTTAATTCTTGTTTTAATATTACTACCAATGATACCTATTGCTCAACTAAATCTTTAATGTGAATAGACTACAGCAAATATTTTGATGATTTGTGCATCGCTACTCTTTTCTCTTTTAATTCCTTATATATTTCTACAATTTATTTATTCATTTACAAATCTCAATTTAATCATTCTATTAGTTTGAGCCCTATCTATTATTAATTTCTATTAATCCAATATCTATATAACTGTATAATATATATGTCGGGTTATCGTTAGGTTCAAGGGCGTGTAATGAATCTTCATTCAGACTAGTCATCACTGTTGTACAACAGAGGTTATATTTGCTGGTAAATATGGTTTTTACAGAGCTTGACAAATAACAGTGGTGATTAGACACCCGATATATTAATGATAACGGTAACTCTTTGTTAAACGTAGAATATATTTTGAAGCACAAAGTAACGTTTGCTATGACAGTCGGTATATACCGCACATAAAGACGATGAGAAAACTCTCCAAGATGATCGCAAGAATAAAAGACTGATGGAAACTTTCCTCTCCTTATGATCGATCCTCGATTGAGGTGTGGAGTAATCGCGTAGCTCTCCTTAAAAGATATAGTTGTAGTGGTACTCGACAGTAAACATTCCAACGGTTTCTGTCTCGTGGTTCGCCACACACAGACCCTATCCTTCGAATAAGATGAATAAATCTGAGGATAAATGATAAATCTTAGGATTTAATTAGCTAAGGTTCTTCAAACGGACAAATAGTCATTGTCCTATCAGTCCCTAAATTTATCACCTACTGCGGGAAGATACGGGAAATCTGCTTTTCTCACGAACGACGCTTCGCGCTAGTAACTTTCTCTCAAGGGCGGCTAGCATCCTTCTTCAACCACCAACATGGAAATTGACCAATCAACAGCAACATCCGTTTCACTTTCCGAACGAAGGTTTTCCTCGATGAATCCGATGATCTCGCATTCTTAGACACAAACCATCATGGTTTTCCTCTGCAGTATCATCTTCACAGAAAGTCAGTCGTCACACTTTTTTTCACCCTTCACGATCTAAGCTTACATTGCGAAACCAAATTATGTTCTATCAATTTATCTACTATTCTTTAGTTTGTTCATACAGGTAATAATATATAGGGTTGGCAACTAAGTGATTGCGGATTTTGTCATTACCACCTAATGAAAACACCCGCAATCACTTAGCTGCCAATTTAATAATTTAAAGAAATATGTAAGAGATTTGTGATTTGAATTTATAATTATAAAATGCTGTGTACAAGTTCTAATACAAAAATAATAATTGCAAATATTGCATTATGATACCGGTTAATGAAAAATGTGTTAATAAGTTCGGATAGTAAGGGATCGCATAAATATTTGACGACAATAAATGTTAGTCCTAACGCGAAAACGATATTACGATATTCCTTTCATAATAATCTTATCGCGTCTCTAGAATTCATAAATCATAAATGTACATATATATATGCATATGATTTGAATTACAGCCAGTTTGAATTATAGATGAGTGGAATAATCACAATTGTCTCAGTGTACTAAGATCTTCACGGTTGATGTGTCAACTTGGTCATTGTTGGTAGTTATCATCGACCACTCAGAAAGTTTACACGTAATACTCCAATAGCCGTGATCGTCTAATGGTTAGGACACTACGTTGTGGCCGTAGTAACCCAGGTTCGAATCCTGGTCACGGCAATGTGCCAATGTAACATTGTCACGGTGGAGGTTTATTTATATTTTGTTTATTTAATTTTCTCAAAAGTTTTCTTGGCTAAGTATTAATAAAAATAAAAATTTGCGATTGAATCAGGATTCTCTTTGTTACATCTCGTGAAAAGGTCCGCGCGACGTCCTTCATTGTCTGACCGTCAAGGTCCAAATACCGTTAGAGAAACCCTCAATAAGCCCAAGGACCCACCATAAAATTTAATCTCTAAAGTCATTGTTCGCACATACGGTTTAAGTCAATCTGTTTTTCCGGAAAGACTTTTTAATCCTGCAAGCATTTTCGGTTTATAGCTGGTACATAAAACAGACCTTAGGTCTATTGTACATTCTTACAAATTACGGAGAAAGCAGATAGTCACCTAATGGGAAAAACCAAATAATAGTCTAACGGAAAACGGTTTCTCCCATAAACAATGTCGCCCATGAACCACGTTGGTAGGAGGCTTCTTCCTCCTATCTTCAATGCCAACATTGGTCATAACTAATCGGCATCGCGGATCATTGCCAGCAGTTCCCTAACTAAAAATATGAGCAACGAATCCACGTTCTTCGTTCATAGGGCATATCCATACCGAGTTTTCCTCCGTAATCACATCAAAACGAACTTCAGAGTTCATCCGGCTTTCACAGGTCATACAGTTCCGACATTTCCTACGGTTCCTACTGTTCCGACTGTTCCGACTGCTCCTACTTCTTCTACTGTTTCTACGCCATCAGGACGGTCAACTCTACTGGTTCTCATAAGCAACGAACAGTCAAAGTCAAAGTCTAGTCATTCGGTTGAGTCTAAGTCTGGTCTGTTCAGTCGATACTTCTATTACAACAGAAGGGCTAACATCTATGACTCTCGTCTACGCCCTTTATATCATACGTAACGGTGTAACTCATTGGTATAACAAGTGTTGGAAATATACATTTTTATAACCCTGTTAATCGCAGTGTTATACTACAACAAGCACTTACATTATCCTAACCGAAAGAAGGGGATCGAACTATTCGTTGTGTCGATTATTACAGTCGTAACGGGAACTTACTGCGTCCCGTTGACGCAGTTCTCTGCAGGGAATCGTCCTGATATTCCGTCACGTCTGTCCGAGCTCCCAATGACTCAACCTTCTTGTCGTCAAAGTTTTTAAAATACATCTCCAGCATTATATCCTGCGTCGAATACCTAAAATACCCCCTATTACTAAGCATAACCAAGCCTTTAAATTCATGTAGCACGTAACTGTGATCCGAGACGCTATAGTCTCCAAGGACTACAAAGTCTTTATACTTCTTAAAGATTCTACCACTAGCGCTCGTAATTTTTACGAAACTCCTCCTAATACCCTAATAGGAACAAGGTCTATCCAGAACCAATAAAGACATCCTTTTCTTTCTGTCTGTCTTGGTGACACCCAATGCGTTAGATTTTGTATTGAAATCTCCTGAGATGATAACTTCCTTGCATCTCCTCACGGCTGCCCCAATAGATATGTCGAGTTTCTTCGCTTACTCGACAGAGATGTTCAGGCTGACGTTGGGCGAGCAGTAGCCACTCACGTGGTACGCTTCCCCTTTCTTGATCCCGACATATACCTCCTCTTCAGTCAACGTATCTTCGCTGGAGTAGAAGCATTAAATCTCGTTGCCCGGATGGACGGTATCCCCCTTCGTATCAATATACCAGAAGGGGAACTGTCGATTAGGTTCTGAGATGAATACAACGTCGACACGTCGCGTCCAGGCAAACTGCTGCATCAGGTCCTGCGCAGGCTTACTCTTGTTGAGCTTGATTTGCAGAACATTCAGGATGCCTGTCTTGTGACTATCCCTTTTTTAATCAGTCTCCTATACGTGGGGCAAGCTGTCGACCCTATAACGTATATAGACCGTACCTCGGACCCCTAATACACAACGTACACCTAGGAGCGTTATTGCAGTTTACCATCGAATGATCCATTGCGCTGCATTTACGACAACGTTCCTTGCCAGGGCAGATAGTGCACTTCTCAGACATATGCCCAATCTCATGACACCTATAGCATCTAACTACCTTACGGAGGACCCGCATTGTGGCTATAATGAGGCCCTTAACGATTTAACCTCGACTTCGCTGGCATCCTTGATCATCAGCCTTCTAACGATTCTCTGTTTAAGGTTCTCCGTACTTTCCAGTGGGTTGATGTCCCTAATCTCTACCAATACCTGGAGGGGGGAAACAAGGACCTTGTGCACTATTACCTCCTTTATCCTAAGGGCAATGTCACCTTTCCCTCTGGCCTTCGTTAGCAGGTGGCCTCCTTTCCTCGTTCCAACACCTCTCTCTCTCTCTCCCGTCTTCTTTCCATCCTACTCGTCTGGACAATCCATTTGTCATTAGAGTCGCATGTTTCTCTATCCTTGCGGTCATCTTCGCCTCTTTTCCACTCCTTTCAAACCCCCGCGTACGAGGTACGTCCTCTCTTCGCCCGCATCATTCCTTCAACATTCCCATCCTCGAGAGATGTCACGGTTTTTCTTTTATTTTCTGTTCAACAGGCACCTTCAGTCCCTGTACTTTTCGCAAACCTCGACCAGTGAAGGGGAAGTTTGCGTGGAAACATTAACTTCCACGGGCCTTCCCACCTACCCCACCCTACACCGAAATGGCCTGGGCGTTCCAAACCCCCCTGCGCGGCAATTCTTTCGTCTGTTATAAACTTATCCATATTTGTTTAAATAAAGAGCATAGTTTAGAAAAAATGTTAGTCGTAAGCTACAAGCAAAGCCAATCGTCAGAAGAAGAGCTATCAACCTATGTATAATAACAAACCTCACATACCCCAAAAATCATCAATTACTTTATAAGTAAACCGCAACTTTTGTAACTGTGTTGGCAGATGGAGCGTGGATACATAAAAGTCTCTAAGTTCGCATTTGTATGTCCCTCTATTGCATATACTTCCGTTAGAAGTAAGTAATTTCTAAAATTTTCGTTTACTTTTAATTTAATGTTAATTTTACTCTTACTCGGCTCGTCAGGTACATGTTCGCAAATCCATTACATTTAACAAATATAAATATTAAATTTATACGACATAAATCACCAAAAATTGGGAGCTTGCTTCTACCCGACTACGCCATGGTCAGCAGCCAAGGTGGTGACGTCTGGCCAAGAATAGGCGAACTATATTATCATGTACGTCACTCGGGATCATCGCGTGCGCAATAGATTCCATATCTCGCATGACAGATCTAATATCCTACGTAACGTGGCGCTGACTGCCAGGCATAGTACTTTTCGTTATTATTTTCGCAACTCGAATGTGATAAAGTACCAAAATCGCAAGGTGGTCGAGCAAGATGTGCAAGTGTAAACCATATCACGCTCGCGAGTATCGTCCATTGTCCTAACATCATGCGTGTTTTATCCAGAAAAACGTGCAGTCATATAATATGTACCTTAGCCTGCAACGTAATTCGAACTAACAACCTCGATTGAATTTACGTGTTAGTGCAAGTGCATTTTATGCTGTTTATCATTAATTAGCCATTATCTCCACTCGATTACCTCTATCCGTACTATACAACTCTCGTGTTGCAATATAGTGATCACCCACTTCCTATAATAATATCAATCAATCCCATTATTTAAATCTACAAATTTAAAGTCATCGCAGTATAATACCGATCCACTAGATTAACAAAACAAAATAATGCACCTGCCAAGCACGAACGCTCGCTACATTGTTATCATCTGTGCCATTCGTGCTTTATAGATCAAAAACTCATTCGTTAGTTATTTAATTATTAAATTCAAATGCGCAACTGAATTTCAGCCACAGTCTAATAAATATTGCTCGCAAGCGAGCTATCATTTCTTAAATCAAACATAAGAATTGTTTGTTTTATAAATTATGTTGTGTGTCTAAACACAGCCTACTCAAACATTGTATCGACCGCGTGACGTTGATTGTCAACAAGTCCTATAAACTAAGATCTTTCAAATTTCTTTTGTTTTTGATAAACACAACCACCCGCTTGCCGATGAGTCATGCTGTTGTGGTAGCACTCGACAAGCCAAATACCACCACTCGACACTAACTAGCGTCGGACGACGGCAGCGCAGTGGTTAACGTCTTAGGTTGCGAACGTTCGGAACCCGGGTTCGTATCCCGGCGACCGGAGTCCGATTTTACTCCCACGCACAAAAAAACGGAGGAAAAATCAGCAGTACCCCGGCAGCGACATCTACAGCCCCCAGTGACAATTACAGCGAACCAGGTCCAACTACTACAACTATAACTCACTCACGGCCACCTCAACACTGTTATATTTGGCTCGTTCTTATTTATTATGCAATTATTGCCATTTTTTACGACCGACCTCCTTTCTCCTAGTGACTCGACACTATGCTATATTTTATCAAGACGCATGATTGTACCGATAAAATACTTTCTATCAGTAATATATATAATCCAAAATTTAAACATCCTGTTTGAGGGCGACATATCCAGTGAATTAACGGCGCCTGGACAATTACATCTCCTTCAAATTAACGAGTAAATCTATAACATATGCAACAACATTATTATCCAATTTCAATCTAGTACCCAAAAACTGTTCAACATAAATTCACTATGCTGAAAATGCATCCCTTAACAAATGATATCGATATTTACGATATTTATTTGATATATTAATATTGTACTATTTGTTATACGTCCAGACTATCGACCTCGGCAGGACTATTATGATTCGCCATCATCATGGCCACAACGAGCACAATATTTGTTGATGTGGTCACCACTTCTGCGAAAACTCTACATCTGGTCTTTTTAATTTTCTCAAGCGCTGAAGCCATCGACAGCATATAGAAAATGACTAGCATGAAGGCAGACCATAAACAATAGACAGGCGACATTGGCTTCGGGGTTTTTCAGTTATAAGGTAACACTGCTAGCCTGCGGATCTGGACCAGCACAAATTGTGTTCCTACTTATTATTACACTTCTCTATTAAATTAAATATATATGTCGAATTGTCGTTTGGATTTCGAGCGCGAGACGATTCTTCGTTAGCATTTGCCATCATGATGTTCAATAAAGGTTGTATTTACATAAAATTATATTTCTTTACAAAGTTTGATAAACAATTAGTTTAACGGTTAACTAAGATAACAAACAATAAGTAAACAAATGCTTTTAATAATATTCTTGGGTTCTGTAACGAATCCACGGTCAACGGGAAACTTTCTGTACGTTTTAATATTTTTTGATAGCTCACTGACACGTTCACTCAGGCACAGGGTTTCTCTAAGACTGACTCCAAGACGATGACAGTAAACTCTCCAAGGAGATTGCAAAATAAAAGACAGATACAGTTACATATATCAAATACATATCGATCGGGAATATCAACAAATTCCCAAGCGCCGTAACTAGGCAGTTCCACATAAACTAGCATTGCTCCTGATCAAGACTTGATTGTTTATACAGCGTATCCCTTAACACTGGAACCTCCTTTGTAAATCATTTCGTTCATCCCGTGACCGTGGCTACGTTCGGCGACCAGTTATGTCACCCCGAGCCCAAGTATTGAGAAATCTTCCAAAAGAAAGGCTCGATGTCTCTACATCTCCGACACGGCCATCCTGACAATCACCCGTCCTCGGGTGCATCTAAAATATTCGGTATTCTTAACATTAGACTCAATTTATCATCTTTTACAATTTAACAAAACATTGTAATAAGCCAAGGGTCCACCACAACAACAAAGATTCTTACTAAATATTTGTTAACAAACATAAACAACAATCTGTCATATTACAATGTCTTTCTCCAAAACTGTTATTTAGTTGCATCCTCTAATCCTCCAGTCATAAGACTTCTCAATCTCTCACCAGAATACATCACAGTACTACTCTTATACATGAATATACCAAATTATATCACAACACCACACTGGGCGTGTGTGAAACACCAAATTACTTCACAACACCACATTGGGCGTGTGTGAAACACCAAATTACTTCACAACACCATATTGGGCGTGTGTGAAACACCAAATTACTTCACAACACCACATTGGGCGTGTGTGAAACACCAAATTACTTCACAACACCACATTGGGCGTGTGTGAAACACCAAATTACTTCACAACACCACATTGGGCGTGTGTGAAACACCAAATTACTTCACAACACCACATTGGGCGTGTGTGAAACACCAAATTACTTCACAACACCACATTGGGCGTGTGTGAAACACCAAATTACTTCACAACACCACATTGGGCGTGTGTGATATGTTATGATCAAAACATTCCTTCTCAATCACTGTACCTCAATCGTCACTGTCGTTGCCGATATCATCACTACACACATCCAACTCAGCAGGAATGCAACCATCTGGCATTTTCCTTAACTTATCATGACTGTACTTATACGACCGTTTTCCATCCATCGTTTTTAAAATATATCTATCTCCTTCCAAAATCTCTGCTATTATAAATGGACCCCTGTACTTAGGATCTAATTTTGTTTGATTTCTTTCTTCATTTTTACGTAATACAAAGTCTCCAAGATTAAATTTAACTATATTAGCCTTAGTTCTATCAAATCTTTCCTTATCATATCTAGCGTTTGACTCTATGTTTTGTATAGCCTGCTGTCTTACATTGGAGATATCTACTTCCTTTTCTACAAAGTCATCGGGAAGCAATAAACCATAAGGTCTTGCTGTTTTCCCAATTAGTAATTCCAAAGGACTTGATTTAGTCACACGATTGGTGGTGCAATTTAAAGCCAATTGTATTTCACCAATCGCCTCTTGCCAAGATCGACCAGTCGTTTCCACAGTTGTAAACATGTTTTTCAAGGTTCCCATGACATGCTCCACCTGACCATTGGCCCTACTAACACCGGTAGCTATTAAGTGAAGTTTAATATGTTTACTTTGACAAAAATCCTGAAATTCTTTACCAGTAAAACATCTACCCTGATCCGCTATAACTCGGCAAGGACTGCCGAATAAAAATATTGCTGACTTAAGCGCCTTTACTGTATTAGAAGAATCTATTTTACGAGTATGATATAAATACACAAATTTTGTACAAGCATCAACCAAAACAATAACGTATTCTTTTAAATCACTTTTACCACTCAACTTACCCGTTATGTCCATGTGCATTGTATGCCAAGGTATGCTGGTCTTAGGTAAAGGATGTAGTTTGGCCTGTGGTTTACCCAAACTTGCCTTAGAAACCCGACAAGCATGACAGTTCTCTACGAATTTACGAACATATTTCGCCATTCCTTCGAACCAGTAATACTCATACAGCTTTTCAAGCGTTTTATCCCAACCTAAGTGCATAATTGATTGATGCACATGGTTGATAACGGACCATCTAAAACCTCTAGGAACTATAGGTAAACATAGAGTCTTGCCTTTCCTTTGTATCTTACGATAAAGAGTACCAGACCGTAATTCATATGTACTCGCAATGTCTTCTGTGAGTTCGTCATTTTGCAACTTTGTTACAATCTCCAAAATTTTAGGATCACGACGTTGCTCCACTAACAACCATCCTTCAGAAATTTCAGTCAAATTAATCTCTTTTTCTTTAATTTTGTTATTTTTAATACGTTCTATTTCTATGGGGTTCCGTGAAAAGAAATCTACGTGAGTCATACGTTTACCTTCTCGATATACAATGTCATAATTGAAGGTTTGTAGATAAGCCCACCACCTGTGTACTCTATCATTTAAATTCACCTTTTTACTTGATGCTTTTAAAGAATTGCAATCAGTTACAACAAGAAATTCTCGTCCGTGTAAATAGTGACGGAAATGCTTAACAGCATTCACTACCGCCAACGTCTCTAATTCATATGAATGGTACCTAGATTCCGCAGGGCTAGTTCTTTTGCTAAAATATTCTACTACTCTGTTCTTACCTTCTACCTTTTGCATAAGAATAGCCCCATATCCATCCATACTTGCATCAGTATGTAACTCTATTGGATATTTTGGATCAAATATAATCAACACTGGCGCATCAGTCAATATAGAAATTACTTTTTGTCTTATGCTTTCGTGCCTATCTGTCCAATTTATGTTCTTATTACAGGAAGTGAGTGCATATAAAGGCTTCATTATTTGTGAAAATTTTGGAATAAATTTTCGGAAGTAAGAAGCCAGTCCAATAAACTGTCTAAGCTGTGTGACTGTCGTTGGAGGGGGTAAAGAACTCAAAGCTTGTATCTTTCCCGGGTTGGGGCGTACCTCCCCGTTATGAATTACATATCCTAAATAGAGTACTGTTGTTTTTAGGAAAGAGCATTTTGCGAAGTTAAAAGAAAAACCAGCTTCCACAAGAGTTTTCAACACGATATCCAATCTTTTTAAAGCTTGATCTATCGTATCAGCAATAATCAAAACATTGTCCAAATATACAATAACATACGAATAAGCAAGTTCACCTAAAGCTTTGAAAATGGCTCTTTGGAAAACAGATGGAGCATTTTTCAACCCAAACGGCATTGTCACATACTCGTATTGTCCATCTGGGGTAACAAACGCTGTAAACTCTGCCGAATTAGGATGAATAGGGATTTGGTGGAAACCACTAGCCATATCCAGACTTATAAAGTATTTAGCCTGTCTCAACCTCGCAATCTGATCAGCAATAAGTGGTAAAGGATACCGATCCGCAACCGTATTTTTATTTAACTCCCGGTAGTCTACACATAATCTATCTGAGCCATCTTTCTTTTTAACAAGTAATATAGGGCTGGCAAAAGGAGAATTACTGGGCCGAATAATTTCTGCTTCCATTAATTTGTTTATTCTTTCACGAACAAGCCTACGCTCTTCCTCACTAAGTCTATAAGGACTTCTTTGTACTGTGACATTAGGATCAATCAATCGTATCTCCATTTGGCCCGTATTCACACGAACACGTGGAAAACCCGAAATAAATGAATCTTTAAATTTTTCAAGAACAGAAATTAATCGGCTTTTATCTTCTCCTATAACTTCAGTATCAACATCATTAATATTAATCTCATTTTTAGTGTCTTTATTACACACATTAATTACTTTTGTTCTACTAATAGCAAGACTATCTTGAGTGATTTTTATATCAAAACCCCGGCTCAAAATTTCACGACCAATCATTATGTCATATTTTAAATATTTATCAGCAAGGACATGGAAAACTATCTCCAACGTAAATTCGTTAATACATACAACAGACAAAATTTGTAAAGTACTCTTAATGGTAGTATTTCCTATTCCTCGCATGACTACTACATTCGTCTCTCTTTTACCGGAAAATTTCAAAGCTACTTGTTGAGGTTATTCAGTATATAAAGAGAGAAAAACGCGTGGATAAAGTGTAAGATACAAAGTATATATTTGACTTAATAATGAAATACAGGAATACAATTTGAGCTGGTCCAGATCCGCACGCTAGCAGTGTTACTTTATGACTGAAAACCCCGAAGCCAACGTCGCCTGTCTACAGTTTATGGTCTGCCTCCCTGCTATTCTTTTGTCTATGTGCTGTCGATGGCTTCAGCGCTTGAGAAAGCTAAAAAGACCAGATGTGGAGTTTTCCTAGAAGTGGTGACCACTTCAACACCCTCCCTAAAACTCTACATCCCAACAAACAATTATATCTGTATATTTTCTAACTCTCGTCGTAAATATCTGAACCTTGATTTTGTCAATGTCTTCACAAATACATTTGCCAGCTGTCTTTCTCTTTTCCATTCAAATTAATTTATTACTAAAAAACTACGAGAAGACTAAACAGATCATGTAGAGTTTTTTTTTTTTTTTATATATTAGAAGTGATAGTCACTTCGACACCCTCCCTAAAAACTCTACATCTCTATAAGCAATTACCTCTTAACATCCTTTTTATTTTTCAAACCTAGCTTTTGTCTTAAATATTCAAATCTTGGTTTTTCCACAAGAATCCACGTCTTATTTTCATAGTGCGATTTCATTTCATCATTCATAGCCTTTTCCCATAACTCTCTCTTTTCGGATCTCATCGCTTCGTTAAAATCCACTGGTAATTTTTCCGCTACGTACGTTACTGGGTTACCATAAAAATCGGTTCGCTTGATCTTATCTCTATCTCTCAATTGTCTCACATTCTCGCTAGTTATAAAAGGTTGTTTTTCAGTTTCACTCTCTGCACTTTCATGCGTACATACTCTATCGCTCTGTGCACGCACATCTTCGCGCTCGACAATTTTCGGTAAACTTAAATTAACGAATTTTTCAGTTTCTAATTCGGGCTTAAATATTACGTCACGGCTTAATATTACATTTCTTACGGTCGGCACGTACACTCGATACCCTCGTCCGTCATCTAGATAGCCTACCAAATATCCTTTGTTAGCCTTTCTGTCCAATTTCCTTCTCTTTTCCGCAGGTATGTGTGCAAAGCATTCAGTACCGAAAACTCTAAACTTTTCTACATCTGGCGATTTCCCGTACCACAGTTCATATGGTGTTTTCTTGTCTTGTCTTGTCGGCCCGGTCTTATTTATGACATGCACTGCGGTGTTCATGGCTTCGGCCCATAAAAACAGCGGTAGATTAGATTTCGAATATAACATCGACCTTCCTGCTTCTACTATTGTTCTATTTTCTCTTTCTGCGACGCCATTCTGTTCAGGAGTGTATGGGACGTTAATCGTATGCTTAATTCCCTGACTTCTTAAAAATTCTTTAACTTCTTTATTTTTGAATTCTTTCCCTCCATCGCTATGAATTTCTTTAATCTTATCGTTGAATTGATTTTCGACTTCTAGGCAAAAAGTTTTTAACTTTTCGATTACTTCTGACTTATGTCGTAAGAAGTAAATCTTTGTGAATTTGGAAAAATCATCTTTAAACGCAAGAAAATACAATTTTTTGCCTAATGACTCGACTTCCATGGGTCCACATACATCCGTATAAATAATTTCGCGAGGTTTAGTCGCACGCTTGGTTTTCTGGTGGAAACTCGATCTATGGTGTTTCCCGTACGCGCAACCTTCACAGAAAAAGTTACTATCCTCTACAGCTTTTATATTCGAATTCTTTAAAAATTCCTTAACGTGTCTGATGTTTTGATGACATAGCCGTTCGTGCCATAACTGCAGTGTGTCCGCGTTTGACTCCGCTCTATTGCTAAGATTACAAACTGACGGTATGATAACTCGCATGTCGACCTTATATAAATTTCCAATAACAGAACCCCTTGCTATTATTTTCTGATTTTGTAGAAACATGCAGTTTTTCCCTTCCCTTAGAATACAGAAATCTATACCTCTTCTTACAACAGATCTAATGGAAAATAGATTTCTTTTCATACCTGGTACATACAAGACATCGTTCATTGTACATGCTACCCATTTGCCGTCCACAAAAGTCTCTACCTTGATTTTTCCTTTGCCGTACGCATCCATGAACGTACCATCGCCGATTTCTATCTTTACCGTGTTATCGAATTTTTCGAAGACGCTGAACCACTCTTGTCGTCCTGTCATGTGATCCGTAGCTCCTGAGTCGATTATCCAAGCATCATGGTTTGCCACTTGTATCGTTGAGGTGCTTCCTAATAGACCAATTCCGCTGTGATCTCGATTTTCATTTCTGGGTTCCTGGTTGTCTCTGCTGTTGTTTCCTTTCTTATTTTTGAAGCAATTTTTGCTGGTGTGGCCTTTCCTTTTGCATGTAAAGCATCTAAAACAATCTTTCTTTAGATGGCCAACTTTTCCACAGTTGAAACAGCTTGGTCCTTGTTTCTCGTATTCACGTTTGCTTGACTGCTTCTGCTGTTCCCTTTTATAATTGTTACCTTTTGTTACCAGCGCCACCGATGTTTCCTGGTCGTCTTTCTTCCATCTGATTTCTTCCGCCATCAGCCTGGTACTAAGCCTGTCTAAGGTCTTCTTTTCTTCTTCCACCGAATCCCACGCACTGTGAAAATGGTCAAATTTGTTCGGTAACACCGATAAAATGCGTGTTATCAGCATTTTCTCGCCAATTTCACTCCCAAGAGTTTTCATCTTCGCCGCTATCAATTCCAACTTTGATAAGTTTTAAGATACATTTTCAGATTCTTCCCATTTAAAATTGAAGAACTGCATCTGGACCATACTTAGATTCTCATCCGACTTCATGTCATATACTGTATTCAACTTTTTCCACATTTCATGTGCTGTTGTGCAACATAAAAGAAGATCCAACGGTTTCTTTCCTACTGAGGTCACAATTAATTTTCTCGCTAGCCGATCTGCCTTCAAAAATCTTTTACGGGCGATTTCTTTCTCCGCACTGTTACCTGGATGACACAGATTCCCTTCACACACGTCGATCAGGTCGTCATCTTCCTCCAAAAGTGTACGCATGACAAAACGCCACTGGAGCCAGTTTTCTTCGCCACGTAACATCTCGATTTTCGCACTTGCAGATTCCATTTTGGCACTATCACTTACTTTACTAAGCACAATACTTTGACAATTTATTCACTTCGCGTTGCTATCTTACACTTTACAGCCCTGGGCCCATAACCTGTTGAGGTTATTCAGTATATAAAGAGAGAAAAACGCGTGGATAAAGTGTAAGATACAAAGTATATATTTGACTTAATAATGAAATACAGGAATACAATTTGAGCTGGTCCAGATCCGCACGCTAGCAGTGTTACTTTATGACTGAAAACCCCGAAGCCAACGTCGCCTGTCTACAGTTTATGGTCTGCCTCCCTGCTATTCTTTTGTCTATGTGCTGTCGATGGCTTCAGCGCTTGAGAAAGCTAAAAAGACCAGATGTGGAGTTTTCCTAGAAGTGGTGACCACTTCAACACTACTGATTCTTTAATCAGCGAACACTCTGCTCCAGAATCAAAATAAAATGGAAACGACTCACCCAGATGAGTTAAACTACCCATTGAAGTTTCCGTAACACAGAAGTCGACCCGACGCTCATTATTATAATCATTGCTTCCCTTTGGTGTATTATTGTTATTTTTCCCCTTCCGCGGACAATAAGGCGCAATATGTCCCTCCTCGCGACACCTAAAGCATGTCACTTTTGATGACGTAGCTTTCCTCCGAGCTAGCCTTTCCTCCGAGTTCTGTATGTTCTTCTGCTTTCCAAATTTTATTCTTCTCTGACAATCCTCTACTTTATGACCGTAATTACCACAGTAATGACATTTGTTTCGGTAAAAATCAGAAATCTTATATCGTTTTGCTTCAGGAGCCGCAGAAGAGTTATCCGACGAAGACACTGATCTCTTCTTCGCAAAGGAGAATGCTCTCATTTCACTTAGAAATTGATCCTCTGTCTTGATATCAGTCGTAAGTGCTATTCGCTCAATTCGTTGATCTTGCGAAGCCAATTGAAAAAGGACAGAAGCATTGATCACCTCAGCCATAGTTGAATTTTCCCACCTCGCTTTCAAGAGAGAGCGAAGACGAATTCCAAATGCTCCCAAGGTTTCATCCTTCAGTGGTTTTTCGTTGGACATTTTCATTAACGCCGAAGTTGCTGTTTCTCTACCACCAAAACGTGCAATAAAAAGGTCTTTAAATTTTGTCCAGGTAACTTCTCTACCTACTAGCACTTGTGTAAGCCATTGTGCTGCTGATCCTTCCAGTGCGCCACTTAAAGCAGAAAACAACGCACTGCCTTGTAAAGGATTCTCTTTCATATACAAATTAACAACTGCACACCATGCAGCTGAGTCAGAACCCGCAATTTCAGGATTAAAGCGCGGAAGCGATAAATTTTTAGGTTCTTCTTTCGGTTTTTGCACTAGCGTCTGAATCAACTCTCGCATGACAGTCAAATGCTCTTGCATAGTAATAAACGGCACGTATCCCACTTCTGATGTCGAATTGTCGTTTGGATTTCGAGCGCGAGACGATTCTTCGTTAGCATTTGCCATCATGATGTTCAATAAAGGTTGTATTTACATAAAATTATATTTCTTTACAAAGTTTGATAAACAATTAGTTTAACGGTTAACTAAGATAACAAACAATAAGTAAACAAATGCTTTTAATAATATTCTTGGGTTCTGTAACGAATCCAGGGTCAACGGGAAACTTTCTGTACGTTTTAATATTTTTTGATAGCTCACTGACACGTTCACTCAGGCACAGGGTTTCTCTAAGACTGACTCCAAGACGATGACAGTAAACTCTCCAAGGAGATTGCAAAATAAAAGACAGATACAGTTACATATATCAAATACATATCGATCGGGAATATCAACAAATTCCCAAGCGCCGTAACTAGGCAGTTCCACATAAACTAGCATTGCTCCTGATCAAGACTTGATTGTTTATACAGCGTATCCCTTAACACTGGAACCTCCTTTGTAAATCATTTCGTTCATCCCGTGACCGTGGCTACGTTCGGCGACCAGTTATGTCACCCCGAGCCCAAGTATTGAGAAATCTTCCAAAAGAAAGGCTCGATGTCTCTACATCTCCGACATATATATTTTATACCTTACACTTTATCCACGCGTTTTCTCTCTCTATACATATAATAACATCAACAATATTAACTACGATAAAAAAATAAAATTAATAATTTGACTCTAACTACCGCCACTATAATACGGCTGGCCTGTATACATAATAAATAATTTATAATAAATAACTTGTTTATAAATACACCTTGTCATATTTATCTACACTATGCTTTGTCGAACGACATATACCCACCTAGGCTTACACATCATCGTTATTCCTTTATATTTTTCACAAACCGCAATATTTCCAAACCTTATTATTTTTAGTTCTGAAATTTTATAATTGAACATTCGGGCAGCCGACTATATCAGGTCAACTGTCTCGGAGTTCAAAATAATTTCCCGTGCTCCCATGTTTTTTTACGTGACTTGGCAAGTAGATAGCTGCCACTATACGATACTATATAAAATAAATTATAACCGCGAGAAAATTTCGGAAATCCCCAAAAAACGTCTCCAAAGTATCAGCTCAACTGCGGTGGAACTTGCTTAGAGCAGACGCTGTTTATGTCAACAATTTCAATCACACAACCAAACGAGTGGCCGTGGGAGAGGAACGTCGTTCTTGCTAAGCATCCACACGACCTCACACCAACAATAGAGGGTCAACTTCCGAATGGATACATCTTACACATCATACGAGACACTCACGGTGACGAGCAACATTTAAACTCACAGCTACAAGGTAAGCTCGTTCAGTATATTATCTTTACAATCCGCTATACCAATTGTATTTTCGAGCTATCGCGGGGAGACGCGGTCGTTAGAATACGCGCCAACGGGAGTCGTAAATTCCCGTTACGATCAGAATGATCGACACCACGAATAGTTCGATCCCCGTATTTCGTTTAAGATAATAGGGGTGATTCAGGTATTATAACACTGTGGCTCACAGAGTTAAAGTATATATTTCCAACACTTAATATACACGAATGAATAGATATAAACACTTAATAACTTATCACGCTGCAATAATAGAGTAACACGGTATGAGACTTAATGTTAGAAATTCGGCGTTAGATCTTTGACTCAATGTGTAACGTTCGACGCGTCACAAGGAACTGAACGACTTTAGAAGAACGAATGATTTCTTTGTTTCATCTTTAAGACAACCCCCACTATACTTAGGTCACGCCACCGTTCGCGCCTATGATCACGTATGTCTGTTCTTGCGTGGAAAACGTAACGGACCAAATTCGACGTTTCGAGAACTCGCTGCTTGGCGACAGCTATGCGCTCGTCGATACATTGTATATGATCCGGCGGTCAGATAAGACGATCTGACTGAGACATTGTAGGGCCGCGAGTGACGGTTAGAAAATACAGCCT
This sequence comes from Bombus affinis, assembly GCF_024516045.1. NCBI lineage: Eukaryota > Metazoa > Arthropoda > Insecta > Hymenoptera > Apidae > Bombus > Bombus affinis. Next base: position 1,232,225 of record NC_066361.1, on the reverse strand, counting down.
GTGTTAAGCCTAGTGGCGTAACACCAATGGAGGACATCCTTTCCTTGCATCGGACACGAGGCTTTCAAATCGGCCGATTTACTCTCTTATTGAAACGGCTCGATGAATATGAACAATCCAACCAACCAAATAAGAAGGCCTCTTTAACGTCCCACAAGACACTACTCGATGACACGTGGAAACAGTACAGACGATTCCGAGAAGAACTATAAGATTTAGGCGAGGAGGACGACGCGCGCGTTTTCGAAATAACAAACACATATTATAACCTGGTAATACGAATACACACTCTCATGAATGATGCACCAGCATCATCGTCGAAATCTGCAAACTGCGATTCATCTAATGTCGCCGAACCGACATCAATTGAATTACCAGAAATCCAATTACTTACTTTCGACGGTACTATCGAGAATTGGCATGCATTTTACGACTCCTTTTCGTCCACTATAGATCAAAACGAACGACTTACACCCGTACAAAAATTTCATTATCTCCGATCATCCTTGACCGGAAAGGCCGCGAGAAGCATCCAATCGTTAGACATCACAGAGATAAATTGTTCTATCGCTATTGACATTCTTAAAGAAAAATTTGACTGCCACCGTCAAGTCTGCATGCGCCACTGGCACTTGATCTGCGACTATCCTCAAATAACGACGGAAACACCCGAAGCTGTATAAGACTTTCTCGAAACGATCAAGGTGAATCTCCGAGCGTTGGAAAAATTAGGCGAACCTGTCACATGAAATGTCGTCCTCATCAAAGTGCTCACATCAACGTTACCTGCGTCCACCATTCGCGAATGGCAGCACACCTTACCCAACAAAAGAATGCCCTACCATACACGCTTGATAGACTTTCTTACAACACGAGCGAATGGTGATCAAAACAATTTCACTTCAAAGGAGACAAACGGCACGTTCTACCAACGTCCCTGTCAACGACCACGAGCGCCATGAGGACACGCATTTATCACATCCCAGGCGCCGTCAACCTGTCCCACTTGCCAAGGATCACATTCTATCTGGATGTGTGATAGCTTCAAAACAATATCCCTTCGCGAGCGCCTTCGATAGGTCAAACGAGGGTCCTTATGCATCAACTGCCTCAGGAAGGGACATACAGAGCGAGATTGCCACACCGGGTCATGTCGTGCGTGCGGAGAACGCCATCATACGATGTTACATACGGTAAACAACACTCAGGGTCTCGTTCCAGCACGTCCAATCCAAAATTCTCTCCATCAAACAGTCGATCCACAACACCGTCTTTGCCACCCCCTTCATCGCCCACTCGCCACAGACGACACACGACAGACCACAGATCGGAGACACCGCGAACAGCCTCGCCTCCAAGCCCATCTTCCACTGACAGACGAGCACATAATCAATGACGCCGACAATTGACGGATCCGTTGACGACCGAACTAGACCAGCAACATCCAAATCATTATCCAATGATATAATCATAACTGCACAAGTCAACGTTTTGAATGATAAACATCAATACGATAAAATTCAACCATCTAGCATGAATTTCATTACAGAAGAATAGGCAAAATCGCTTGAAATAAAGCAAAACAGATGTTCGGTCCCAATTGGAGCTCTAGACACCTTGACGACGACTTCTAGGCGATACATGACGGCCACGATCACTTCCACTGACGGCGCGTAGGAACGAACATTTACGTTCCTTGTTATTACGACCATTTCAACCTTAATTCCAAGTGAACCAATCGACCGTTCAACACTTGTGATTCCTAGAAATCTCAAATTGGCCGATCCATGATTTTATTTACCAGCCCCGATTGATGTCCTATCCTAATCGGGGGGAGTCCAACTGCCCAAACCGCAACAAACGCATTTAACGCACCCACGACGGCTCTATAAGCAGACCTTGCGCGGTTTTGGGAAATAGACGAAAAACTCTCGATCAAACACATCTCAGAGACAGATTGACGATGCGTGGAACACTTCCAAGCCCACATCCGACGCACCAGCGAAGGACGATACAACTGGTATTGTCTTTTGGTAACGGGTGCTTATCTCGGATATAATTCCACGCAGTACCCGGGCGCCCTAGGACCATAGGGTTTGAGATAACACCCAACCATCACACAAGGCACCCAGTACCTTGTTCCCTGGATTAGCTAAGCCTGCAGGGGCTGTTGCTCGTTTCAGGTCGAACGGAGCGCATTCTATGCCCTCCCGTCTCACCAAGACGGTTCCGGAGCAGGTGGGACGCTGCTCACCCGCCGAAGGTCATTCGGTGGAGCCATCACCTTAAATCGGCCCTCTTGCCAGCATTTTGGCCATCGACCGCTGCCACCACGAGTCCATACACATTATTTGACCGAGCAGAGGAGTCGCTACTCCCTCCGTACTGTAACTTGACCGCCCGTGATACCAACCTTAGTCGTTTGTGGGACTATCGTATGGATGTACGGCCACATTACTGCCTGCCGGCGACCTGTTAACCGAGCTCGGTAGCTCCAGATGGGACTCACGCATGTGGGGGTCTCAAGGTACTTTTGTATTCGGGAATTTATCCCGACGGTCCCATCCTTGGCATTAGGATCGTGGGTGCGCTATTAGCCAAGGCCATGTAGAGAGAATGTAACCGTAATTAAACGCCTTACACTCCCGGCGACCTTCCCTGCGGAGTACGAAAGGATTCACGTAAGCGGGACGCTTGTTCCGACGGTCCCCCTGGCTTCGGGAACGTGGGATTGCCCTCCCCCATAGGCTCACGTAAGCGAGCCCTCCCTGCGGGAGCGAAGGACGATACATTGTCGCTCTACCATTCAACGACCTGCTTCAATCACTCGGTTCCTCTAAAACAATGGCACTTAAACGACTTGCTTCGCTCAACCTCCGATCCCAGCACAAGTGTGGCGCACGATCAAAAGCTGCGTCCCTTGCTGGCGCGCTAAACCACCTGCGGCAGACTACGTGATGGGTAACTTACCGGAGGCGCGAGTAACGGAATCTCGCCCGTTCACAAAAGTCGGCGTCGATTATTGCGGACCATTTTACATCAAAGAGAAACGAGACCGGAACCGCCGTCAGGTCAAGGTCTCTGTAGCCATCTTCGTTGCGTAGCAGTTAAGGCGGTACATATTGAACTCGTTGGCGATCTCACGAGCGAAGCCTTCATCGCCGCTCTTCGTAGATTTATCGCTCGACGAGGGTTTTGCTCCACCATCCATTCCGATAATGGCACCAACTTCATTGGCGCAAACAACGAATTACGAGAGCTTCATGATCTATTACAATCGGACGACCACGACGTAAAAGTAAACGCGTTCCTAGCCAATAAACAAATCGAATGGCGCTTTATCCCCCCCTCCTCATTCCCCGCATTTCGGTGGGCTATGGGAAGCAGCGGTGAAATCATTCAAACGCCACCTTAAACGCGTCATCGGTAACGAATTACTCACATTTGAACAGTTTAATACACTCTTCATAGAAATGGAATCTATTCTCAACTCGCGATCATTAACTCCAATATCCACCGACCCAAACGATCTCTTAGTCCTCACTCCCGGACATTTCCTCATTGGCGATTCACTAATGAGTTTGCGTGAACGAAATTTCAGAGACATTTCATCCAACCGACTCTCCAAATGGCAGCATATCCAGCAACTCAAACAGCATTTTTTGAACCGCTGGCGTAAAAAGTATCTGAACGAGCTGATCACCCGCAACAAATGGACCAAGGATGGACACAGTATCCAGGAAGGCAGAATCGTCACCCTCAGAGAGGACAACGTGTCATCAATGCAATGGCCTCTGGGCCGAGTTATTAAGGTCCATCCAGGTGCATCCGATGGTGTCATCCGGACAGCTACAGTTCAGACAGCAACGAGCATTTTGGATCGGGGCGTCAAAAGGCTTGTCCCATTGCCAATTCAACTCGATCTCGAGAAACCTGAACAACCAGCGATCGAGACGAAATAGGATAGGAACCTCAAACAATACCACACCTTTATAATTTTGATCGGTACCTTCTCAACGGGGGGAGGATGTTACGGTTTGCTAATCATCTCTCTAATCAAGTGTTCAAGGAAACTTTAATTTGCGACGGCATTGACCACGGAAATTTCCAACGGCTTCGCGGTATAAAGAGCTATGCCGTCAAAGCGCAATACCGACATGCCCAATGTACCATTGATATTTCTACGTTTCTTCCGCCGAATTCTCGGAAGAACGCATACGCGGCGACCTCCGCGGTACACCTAATAAACGCATGTGTAGTAGGGATATCGAAGGAAAACAAAGGAAAGGAAAGAGTCCGTGGTTCCGAACGAAAGAATCAATCAGTCTATCTCAAGCTGCGAAGCACGATAGGTCTCGTAATCAGCATACCCGTTCACAAAACATTAATTGTTTTATTTTCGTCTTACTGGTTAATCGTTGATCGTTGACTAAAATTGTTGCTTCTTTACTTATTATTGAACTTTTTGTTAACAAATCAAGTGTAGTTTCTCGTATACACTCATTCCAACCACCTCTATTCTCATAATAGAAATAGGGGATCAATCAGTTCGTGGCGTCGACTGTTTAATCGTAACGAGAATTTACGACTCTCGTTGACGCGTTATCTCGCGATCGCGTCTCTCCGCGAACGGTTGAAACAACATCTCTGCAAACCCGTCTCTATAAAACTACGTAGTTAGTTAATTAAAAAAATTAAAAATTCTTCTTACAAACATTCAACAAAGTCGGAAGATTCATACGATAGTACGTTCTTAGACTGATTTGTGCAAAGCTATAGTGATTGCAAATGTTCCATAGCGGTGTTTAGATATCGTGATATCAGTAAATTTTCTAAAGAAAATATACGAATCAAAATATTCCCAACGAATCAATTCTGAGAAAAGATTACATAGAAGATTCGTATAAAACACTTATTTAAAGTATACGAAATGATATTGACGATAAAAATGTGCATTTCGATTCGTGAAGCGAGAGATAAAATTGGCCGTTATACTGCAAACATGCCACATTATGTGTGAGAACCTTCAATGCTTCAGTTACTTGCCTGTAACGAATAGGGAAAAAATAGATCGCGCTAATATTGTATGACTAGTGAATACATTATCGAAAACAATATTGTAGCGCAATGGCGACTCTGTGTCATTGCTCAGATAAATGTTTTAAAATAAATATTTCTGCCTCCGTTTCATAGCATTGAACAAGTGCAGGTGGAAGATCTTCTCCATTTATAACAGCTTGCTTAGTCTAAAAGCACCGTGACTCAAGACCAGAGTTGCTTTGAGTCTACGCAGCAAATAGTGATCGAAAATATTGAAACTTAACCGCACGATTAATCTTATTTAATTTTCCGCCATAGGTAGTGACGCTTGCATACAAAATATGTAAATTTTCGTTAATATTGTACCTCAATCCTTGAATATTGATCACATACGATCAATAGTATTATCCATACGTGGTGTTCAGTATCATCGTCAGTGAGGATGAAAAATGAAATAAGTATATCGGGTACATAATCAAGAATCTGTATCCAAATTATTTGTTTCTCATAGCCCGATGCAACGACGCCTGTCATCTATTGTGCGTGGATAATCTTACAGATGAAAGATATATCAAATAATACACATACATACATATATATTTAAAAGGTACATCAGGTAGGATAGGACAGCCGAGTAGGGGATGATTCTATAAGTAAATATAACTTAGTTCTATGAAGTGTTTTCGTATAACAATAACGAAGAAGTGTAGATGATTCCACTTAGTTGTATTCATTACCAGTATGTAAGAATTGACAAGAAATATTGTCTAGGAACAAATTATGCGATAAAATTGTTCAGAAATGAACAAAATATATAAATAATTGTTGAAAATGTCAACCTATGTTCATGCTCGCCCTCCACATGCGGATGCGTTAGTTACAAAAGGTAGTAACTAGAAGATTGTTCCAGATGCAATCGATAGACTCGATCGATATTTTTAGATGCTCATTTTTTTCCCTAGTCTATATAAGTTTGTGCGATAACGGTTTTTTCTTACATATTGCTGATACAATACAATCAGGATATCTCTTAAACCAAATCTTCCACAAAGCCATCTATTATCGACTATACATGTTACTAAATATTACATTGTTCGTCACTAAAATATCTTAAATGATAAACATAAATTTATTACACATTTGAATTCGGCAAACAAAAATACAACTAAAATCACATATCGAAACGTACATTACAAAGAATTCTTTTTAGAATTTTTTGTAAATCCTTTTCTCTTATTAACGTATTCCCTAAAAATATTTCAAAGATACGCGTAACGAAATTACACTTATGATTTTCCATTTATTCTCACTTCTTCACAAACAGCATTTTTGAAAACTTCCATATCCCATACCTTAACATCAAAAACACTAAGTGTTTTAGAATAAATAAATACCTTATCACTGGCATTATGTCACAACCAATTTCTATCGTTTTAACTAATACAGACTTCTAAAACACGTTATACGTGTTTTCACGAGATGTTACCAAAAAGCATTTATAGATAAAGATTTCAAAATATATATGTAGTAACTGAGGTGCGTTATATGTTGTTGTAGCTGCTGGGCCTCGTCCAGAGTAATTGCCGCGGGCTGTATATATGTGGAAGCACACTGAGATACCGATATAGTTTCTACGTACGCGTGTAGATGTCGCTGCTGGGATACTGCTGATTTTTCCTCCGCTTTTGGTGCATGGAAGAAAAATCGGACTCCGGCCGCCGGGATTCGAACTCGAGTTCTGAACGTTCGTAACCTAAGGCGCTAACCACTGCGCTGCCGTCGTCCGACCCTAGTTAGTGTCGAATGGTAGTATTTGGTGTGTTGAGTGCCGCCACATAACTTAATGGGTCTTAGAGGAAGAACAAGTAAAGATGCTTTATTTGTTAAAAAGTTGGTATAGTTTGTGTATTTAATAACGATGAATATAATGATAAAGTGTGACAGATTATTCAATGATAAACAATGTCAACGTGTTCGTTCGGGTTAGCGGCTTTATACATCCGACCTCTCGACGTGTGCTCTTAGAATCTTCAACAAGGAATACCCTTCTTAGATCATTTCTTGGTCTTCTCGGGGAGCCTCGAGTCTTCTCGACCCCCACTACGCACGGATCACGCCACCGTTCGCGCCTATGATCACATATGCCGCATTCCTTTGAAACTAACGGCCGAAATAGACGTTTCTGGAAGTCGCTGCTTGGATGTGCTCGTCGATACATTGTATGTCCCTCGTAGGACGGACAAGACGATCCGCCTGCGACATTGCAGGACAGCGAGCGACGACCAGAAACGCGACCTATACTAAAACGTCGCAGCGTAACAAAACGTACACCTCCCTCTTTTATGATATTACATATATATGTCGGGTTCACATTATGATTAGGATAGGGTCGTGTAACGAACCTTCATTTGGATTAGACGTTGTGGTTATGCAATAGAGAAGATATTTACTAGTACAAATATGGTTATTAGTACAAGTGTGGATGTTGCAGAATTGTCAGGTAACCGCGGTGATTAGACACAAATGACAATGATCTTAGGGTCGATAACGAATCCGTGGTCAACGGGACGACGAATGTATTATTTTCGTCAAGACTTAAGTTGGACTATATATTGAAGCGTGAAATATTCACAGATCGTAGAGACGTTACTTAACTCGCCGATGCTATTGTCACGACCGGCATACTTCAAATCCGATGGACCGATGATGGAGATAGAGATGTGGTGGCCTTGGCGACAATGTATATCGCCGAAGTGCCTAATGAGTCATCTGTATCCTAACGGTCCTTCCACCGAATGTCCTAGAAGTGTGAGAACGGTCACGTACGCCTACAGGGTAGTGGGGATATTGAGGGATGACAAACAAAGAAGAAACAGATGTTACCGAAAGTCAAATTGTAAGAGCTTCAGTCTTGGAAAGTCACGGCTGGAGCTCAGAACAAAATCGCAGTCAGTGTAAATTCAGAAATAAATTCTCTCGTTTTTTTGTTATCTTAATTTTTTCTTTTCGTTCGAGCCTCCTGCTTTTTATTTTACGTGACACTATCGTACGCAAGAGAGTGACTTTTCGTCACGGTGACGCCGCGGAGGAAAGCTATGATGAGGCGTGTCTAAGGGCACAAGGTCATCCGAATCGCGGAGAAAAGTCTTCGTTCAGAAAGTGAGGGGAATTGACGTTGATGTTAATTGATCAATTTCCATGTTGGTGGTTGGAAAAGGATGCTAGCCGCCCTTGAGAGAAAGTTGCCAGCGGGAAGCGTCGTTTGTGAGAAAAATAGATTTCTCCTATTTTTCCCTAGTTGGAATCAAGGCTGTTTGTCTGTTCGAAGGATTTCAGTTAACTAAATCTTAAGATTTATAACGGGTCCTCGGGCTAGCTGAACATGTACTGTGGAGATGCGTCGATATCTGGTAATCATCGTACCCGAAGAATAGAGTCTGCGTGTAGCGAGCCACCGGACAGAAACCGTTGGAATGTTTGAAGTCGAGTGCCGCTACAACTATTTCTTTTTAAGGAGAGCTATACTGTTAACCCATACTTTTATTAGACAAAGCGTTCATCCCTTTACCGCGGCCACTGGTTGTTGCCTCGAGCCTTAGCACATTATCACAAATCTCGGACAAATACAATCGGATTGAACGACGGCAATTGCTTAATTACGGCTATGATTAGAATCTAGATTGTAATGTTAAGGGATTTTCCCAAGATTCCAAAGGGAAGACTTTGGTGTCCTTTCATCTCCGACATATATATTATTTGTGGACTTGAATGTCACACTATGCGTAAAAATTTTATATTTGGTTTCGCCATCTACTTTAGTTATTTAATCCTATTTGGAAAATTCTTCTTCAAGGCTTATCTTTCCTACAAATGGAAAAACAAAGTCAGAGAGAACGTTCACGTCAATGGAAGGAAGGAGTGTTATAAATTAAAGACTAGCTAAAGTATATAAATATATGTCGGATTCTCATTATGATTAGAGTTAGCGGCGTGTAACAAATCTTCATTTGGATTAGACGTTTTTGTTATGCAATAGAGAAGATATTTACTAATACAAATATGCTTATTATAGAATTTGACAAGTTACCGTGTTAATTAGATATTTGAGATGCTACTGGCAATGATCTAGGTTCGATAACGAATCCGCGGTCAACGGGATAGCAAATGTACTTTCCTACAAATTCTAAAAAATATTCTTACTCTCCATATTTTATCTTTCTTTTATTGATATTTTAAGATTACATAAAAAATTAATCGAAAGAAAGAAACTCAAAGTTCACAAAGTTATGAGCTGTCAAAGTGGGGGGTCCAAAAAAAAACAGGGTGTCCTGGCGTGCATGATTTGAACTCTTCTGGTCATCTGCAGCAAAAATTCTGAACGGATTCTTAATTAGCATAGATGCCGCTGTAGCGGCAATCGACAGCAAACTTCCTAACGGTTTCTGTCCCGTGCCTCGCTACACAAGGACTCTACCCTTCGAACAGATGATTGCCAGATGTCGATACACTCTCACCGAATATTTACAGCGAGCCTAAGGACCCGCTATGAATCTTAGGATTCATGCAGCTAAGATTCTCTAAAGGGACAAATAGTCTTTGTCTCAATAGTCCCTACACATACCACCCACTACGGGAAATCTGCTTTTTCTCACGTACGACGCTCCTCGCTAGCAACTTTCTCTCAAGGGCAGTCGTCATCCCTTTCCAACCACCTACTCACGATTTAGCCAATTAACAGCGACGTCCATTTCCCTCATTCTCTGAACTAACACTTTTCTTAACGAATCCGATGATCCCGTATCCTTAGACACACCCAAACACAGTTTTCCTAAGGAGCATCATCGCGACACAAATTCATTCTGTTCTATCGCGTGCCGCGAGGCAAGTCGGAAGACGCCTATCTGAATTGTTCGTCCGCAGTCGTACGTAATAGCGAATCTGAATTTCTCGACATCTGTGCAATCGTCTCGACTCGAACCACCGAGTAAAGTATCGCGCCGAGCTTGAACTTGTAATCTTGAACCGATAATTGTACCGTGCTTTCGGCGCGCTAGTGTATACCACGAACACAAGCAAATAAACAGTTACTGTTAAACAATACCGAGTGATTCTTCTATACCTATCACGCACAACACTTCACCGCTATGGCATGATCCTTGGAGAAGTAAAAAAAAAATTTTTTTTACAAAATGGCGGCCGTTTGAAAAAAAAATTTTTTTGGATAGTAAAAATATTTTTTGTTTCGTTTGTACACAGCTTCAAAAACCGCCAGAAATTCATGCCTCTAGACTAGAATAGCCCCTTAATGGTGATACGGAGAATAACCTTTGACGGTATGGTGTGGAGAAAATCGATTCGTAATGCTGTAATATTTATAGAAATCAGACGATCGATTCGTGAAAACTCAAGAATCGATTTTCTAAGTCTTCTTCCGTAACTCCTAAAAATTCTCCGCTTCCAATCCCTCTTCTCTTTCTTTTTCTTTGTTCTCCATCTTCGCTTCTCGAAGTCCTGTTTTATTCTCCTCCCTAAGTACCCATCCTTCTCTATGTATATCGTTCGACCGACTCGTAGTAAACACAGGAAAAGTCAAACCGTCGGTTGGTGTTCTAACTTCTATAGAATTCGCATGTATAGCATATTCATTTTTTATAGGAAATATCAAAACGAATCAATTAGCGCATTAAAAATTATATGATTCTATTTAAGAAAGCGCACGTTACCTTCATATGACCCCTATGCGTCTATTTACAGAAAGACTAATTACATCCGCGAAACCATTAAATTCCTGCCTCAACGTATTTCCTGCACGCGGACAGTTTGCGTGCAATTCGCATTTATAGGTTAAATTCAGATGCTCTGTACATCAGGATCCTAAAATCGGTAGTCAATTGAAGAAGGAATAGCGAATAAAATTTGCTTATTACAGAAAACTGTTGGAAGCGTGGGTTTCGGTGATTTTTCACTATATCGTAGAAATTGACGTATTAATCAACCTTTTCCAAGCCTCACTTTGCTAGAGCTTTGCAAGGATCTGTCGGTATCACCACCACGGTGAATGATACATATAACTGTGTGCCTGTGGCACCGTATATGTTCGTATTGTTTATCAAATACTTTGCGGTGGCCGGATTTAGGAAGCTAATGTAAACCTAACTCTCATCATCCGTTTACATGCAATATATAAACGAAAACTGGGCGAACTTGGGTATTTCACGGATCCTTCGAATTATAGTCGCTTGCAGAACTTCGTAATAAAAATTATTATTATTAATAGTATGAGTTAGGTTAGAATAATCTAAATCTTTTAAATTACAGTTTATATCGAGCTTTATAATTTATTGTTATTATTTGAAGGTAAATACGTTTTAGCCAACATCAGCAATGATTCTTAGTCTCGAATACGCAGTTGTAGATAATTAATTATTGTTAGGTTCGGAAAGTAAATTTCAAAGACAAAAACATCAATTTCTGATGGATGTAAATAAACAAATCGCCAAGCAACACGACGAATAAAGCGACGAACGTGTCAGCTATGCTTGCGAATCTGTTAGAGATATACATATAGTGTTACCGACAGTTTTTTGCGAATATCTCGGAAACTAAAACCGAGATGCGATACAGTGCCAACGAAGGAGTTGTTGTATCTTCTTCGATATAGCTATAAGCACTGTAGCGATTTATGTCATGTATTATATTTACGTATGTGTGTAGCAGTTACACATTTTTCAGTGGCAATTGCAGATATAGCCTTCATTTTTTGCCAAATATCTCTAGCATTACTTATGCTTCACAGGAAAACAATCATTAAATTAACTATTTCCTGCAAAATATTGTACAATTATTACGTTCCTTTCATAAAAATCTTATCGCGTCTCTAGAATTCATAAATCATAAATGTACATATATATATATGCATATGATTTGAATTACAGCCAGTTTGAATTATAGATGAGTGGAATAATCACAATTGTCTCAGTGTACTAAGATCTTCATGGTTGATGTGTCAACTAGGTCATTGTTGGTAGTTATCATCGATCACTCAGAATGTTTACAGGTAAAACTCCAATAGCCGTGATCGTCTAATGGTTAGGACACTACGTTGTGGCCGTAGTAACCCAGGTTCGAATCCTGGTCACGGCAATGTGCCAATGTACATTGTCACGGTGGAGGTTTATTTTTTTTTTGTTTATTTAATTTTCTCAAATGTTTTCTTGGCTAAGCATTAATAAAAATAAAAATTTGCAATTGAATCAGGATTCTCTTTGTTACGTCTCGTGAAAAGGTCCGCGCGACGTCTTTCATTGTCTGACCGTCAAGGTCCAAATACCGTTAGAGAAACCCTCAATAAGCCCAAGGACCCACCATAAATTTTAATCTCTAAAGTCATTGTTCGCACATACGGTTTAAGTCAATCTGTTTTCCCGGAAAGACTTTTTAATCCTGCAAGTATTTTCGGTTTATAGCTGGTACATAAAACAGACCTTAGGTCTATGTACATTCTTACAAATTACGGAGAAAGCAGGTAGTCACCTAATGGGAAAAACCAAATAATAGTCTAACGGAAAAGCTGGTTTTTCCCATAAACAATGTCGCCCATGAACCACGTTGGTAGAAGGTTTCTTCCTCCTATCTTCATTCCCAACATTGGTCATAATCCATCGGCATCGCGGATCATTGCCCGCAGTTCCCTAACTAAAATTATGAGCAACGAATCCGCGTTCTTCGTTCATAGGGCACATCCATACCGAGCTTTCCTCCGTAATCACATCAGAACGAACTTCAGAGTTCATCCGGCTCTCACAGGTCATAGAGTCCCGACATTTCCTACGGCTCCTACTGTTCCGACTGCTCCGATTGCTCCTACTTCTTCTACTGCTTCTACGCCATCAGGACGGTCAACTCTACTGGTTCTCATAAGCAACGAACAGTCAAAGTCAAGGTCTAGTCATTCGGTTGAGTCGAAGTCTGGTCTGTTCAGTCGCTACTTCTATTGCGACACAAGGGCCTTCTTCTATGACTCTCGTCTACGCCCTTTATATCATACGCAACGGTGTAACTCATTGGTGTAAGAAGTGTTGGAAATATACATTTTTATAACCCTGTTAATCGCAGTGTTATACTACAACAAGCACCTACATTATCCTAACCGAAATAAGGGGATCGAACTATTCGTGGTGTCGATTATTACAGTCGTAACGGGAATTTACGACTCCCGTTGACGCAGTTTTCTGCAGGGAATCCTCCTGATATTCCGTCACGTCTGTCCGAGCTCCCAATAACTTAACCTTCTTGTCGTCAAAGTTTTTAAAATACATCTCCAGCATTATATCCTGCGTCGAATACCTAAAATGCCCCCTATTACTAGGCATAACCAAGCCTTTAAATTCGTGTAGCACGTAACTGTGATCCGAGACGCTATAGTCTCCAAGGACTACAAAGTCTTTATACTTCTTAAAGAGTCTACCACTAACGCTCGTAATTTTTACGAAACTCCTCCTAATACCCTAATAGGAACAAGTTGGCTCCTATCCAGAACCACTAGAGACATTCTTTTCTTTCTGTCAGTCTTGGTGACACCCAATGCGTTAGATTTTGTATTGAAGTATCCTGAGATGATAACTTCCTTGCATCTCCTCGCGGCTGCCCCAATAGATATGTGGAGTCTTTTCGCGTACTCGACAAAGATGTTCAAGCTGACGTTGGGCGAGCAGTAGCCACTCACGCGGTACGCTTCCCTTTTCTTGTTCCCACATATACCTCCTGTTCAGTCAACGTATCTTCGCAGGAGTAGAAGCATTAAATCTCGTTGCCCGGATGGACGGTATCCCCCTTCCTATCAATATACCAGAAGGGGAACTGTCGATTAGGTTCTGAGATGAATACAACGTCGACCCGGCGCGTCCAGGCAAACTGCTGCATCAGGTCCTGCGTAGGCTTACTCTTATTGAACTTGATTTGCAGAACATTCAGGGTGCTTGTCTTGTGACTGTCCCTTTTTTAATCAGTCTCCTATACGTGGGGCAAGCTGACGACCCTATAACGTGTATAGACCGTACCTCGGACCCCTAATACACAACGTACACCTAGGACCGTTACTACAGTTTACCATCGAATGATCCGTTGCGCTGCATTTACGACAACGTTCATTGCCAGGGCAGATCGTGCACTTCTCAGACATATGCCCAATCTCATGGCACCTATAGAATCTAACTATCTTACGGAGGACCCGCATTGTGGCTATAATGAGGCCCTTAACGATTTAATCTCGACCTCGCTGGCATCCTTGATCATCAGCCTTCTAATGATGCTCTGTTTAAGGTTCTCCGTACTTTCCAGTGGGTCGATGTCACTAATCTCTACCAATACCTGCAGGGAGGAAACAAGGACCTTGTCCACTATTACCTCCTTTATTCTAAGGGCAATGACACCTCCTTTCATTCCCGCTTTCAGTACCACGACAATATCCCCGCTCCTCGTCCGTCTGACTCCTATGATTTCACACAGAGCCTCGCTAACATATGCTCCTTATATGTCTGGAGCCATTTCCCACCCTCCCGGAATTTGATCAAGAGGGCCTCCGGTCTGTTTCGAGTTCTAGGCAACCTTTCCTTCTGGCCTTCGTTAGCAGGTGGCCTCCTTTCCTCGTTCTAGCTCCTCTCTATCTCTCCCGTCTTCTTTCCTTCCTACTCGTCTGGACAATCCATTTGTCATTAGAGTCGCTTTTTTCTCTATCCTTACGGTCATCTTCGCCTCTTTTCCACTCCTTTCAAACCCCCGCGTACGAGGTACGTCCTCTCTTCGCCAGCATCATTCCTTCAACATTCCCATCCTCGAGAGATGACACGGTTTTTCTTTTATTTTCTGTTCAACAGGCACCTTCAGTCCCTGTACTTTTCGCAAACCTCGACCAGTGAAGGGGAAGTTTGCGTGGAAACATTAACTTCCACGGGCCTTCCCACCTACCCCACCCTACACCGAAATGGCCTGGGCGTTCCAAACCCCCCTGCGCGGCAATTCTTTCGTCTGTTATAAACTTATCCATATTTGTTTAAATAAAGAGCATAGTTTAGAAAAAATGCTAGTCGTAATCTATAAGGAAAGCCAATCGTCACAACAAGAGCTATCAACCTATGTATAATAACAACCCTCACATACCCCATAAATCATCAATTACTTTATAAGTAAACCGCAACTTTTGTAATTATGTTGGCAGAAGGAGCGTGGATACATAAAAGTCTCTAAGTTCGCATTTGTATGTCCCTATGTCGCATATTCTTCCGTTAGAAGTAAGTAATTTCTAAAATTTTTGTTTACTTTTAATTTAATTTTAATTTTACTCTTACTCGGCTCGTCAGGCACGTGTTCACAAATCCATTACATTTAACAAATATAAATATTAAATTTATAGGACATAAATCACCAAAAATTGGGAGCTTGCTTCTACCCGACTACACCATGGTCAGCAGCCAAGGTAGGGACGTCTGGCCAAGAAGACGTGAACTATATTATCATGCACGTTACTCGGGACCATCGCTTGCGAAATAGATTCCATATCTCGCATGATAGATCTAATATCGTACGTAACGTGGCGCCGACTACCAGGCATAATACTTTTCGTTATTATTTTCGGAACTCGAATGTGATACAGTACCAAAATCGCTAGGTGGTCGAGCAAGATGAGCAAGTGTAAACCATATCACGCTCGCGAGTATCGTCCATTGTTCTAACATCATGCGTGTTTTATCCAGAAAAACGTGCAGTCATATAATATGTACCTTAGCCTGCAACGTAATTCTAACTAACAACCTCGATTGAATTTACGTGTTAGTGCAAGTGCATTTTATGCTGTTTATCAATAATTAGCCATTATCTCCACTCGATTACCTCTATCCGTACTATACAACTCTCATGTTGCAATATAGTGATCATCCACTCCCTATAATAATCTCAATCAATCCCATTATTTAAATCTACAAATTTAAAGTCATCGCAGTATAATACCCATCCACTAGATTAACAAAACAAAATGATACACCTGCCAAGCACGAACGCTCGCTACATTGTTATCATCTGTGCCATTCGTGCTTTATAGATCAAAAACTCATTCGTTAGTTATTTAATCCTTAAATTCAAATGCTCAACTGAATTTCAGCCACAGTCTAATAAATATTGCTCGCAAGCGAGCTATCATTTCTTAAATCAAATATAAGAATTGTTTGTTTTATAAATTATTTTGTGTGTCTAAACACAGCCTACTCAAACATTGTATCGACCGCGTGACATTGATCTCAACAAGTCCTATAAACTAAGATCTTTCAAATTTTTTTTGTTTTTGATAGACACAACCACCCGCTAGCCGTTGAGTCATGCTGTTATATTTGGCTCGTCCTTAGTTATTATGCAATTACTGCCATTTTTTACGACCGACCTCCTTTCTCCTAGTGACTCGACACTATGCTATATTTTATCAAAACTCATGATTGTACCGATAAAATACTTTCTATCAGTAATATATATAATCCAAAATTTAGACATCCTGTTTGAGGGCGACATATCCAGTGAATTAACGGCGCCTGGACAATATCATCTCCTTCAAATTAACGAGTAAATCTATAACATATGCAACAACATTATTATCTAATTTCAATCTAGTACCCAAAAACTGTTCAACATAAATTCACTATGCTCAAAATGCATCCCCTAACAAATGATATCGATATTTACTATATTTATTTGATATATTAATATTGTACTATTTGTTATACGTCCAGATTAACGACCTCGGCAGGACTATTATGATTCGCCTTCATCATGGCCATAACGAGCATAATATTTGTTGAAGTGATCACCACTTCTACGAAAACTCTACATCTGGTCTTTTAAGTTTTCTCAAGCACTGAAGCCATCGACATCATATAGAAAATGACTAGTATGAAGGCAGACCATAAACAATTGACAGGCGACGCTGGCTTCGGGGTTTTTCAGTTATAAGATAAAACTGCTAGCGTGCGGATCTGGACGAGCTCAAATTGTATTCCTACTTATTATTACACTTCACTATTAAATTAAATATATATTTTGTACCTTGCACTTTATCCACGCGTTTTTCTCTCTTTTTACACCGAATAACCTCAACATTGAAAAACATCGAATTATTTCGGAGTTGAGTTCGGAGTTGAAACGCCTATCACAAGTCACAACTAAGACTCCAACTTTGTTAGTGAACCCTAAGGTTGTCAGAGCAGGCATCCTACTCGTTATGCGAAGAAAACACCGAAAGTGCCTGCTCTACTTTCCTCTGATATACCTTCGGGACACGTTTTCTAGTCACGTGTACTCTGCGTGTAGCTGTACTTCATATTTATCGTGCATCTGCTACTCATGCTTTTAAATCCCATTATTCTTCGTTCGCCATTTATTCTCGCGACATACAATACATTTTTTTCATCGTACATTTCCCGCGCCGCGTTACTATATCACATACCGTGTTTCGGCAGATGGTAATTATATTTGCACCTCGCGTGTCTGTTTTCGCTCGCGGCGCAGTATCAACCAAATTTTTCCGCCTTGAGACGTCAGTACCATTGGAGCCATTCTCGACTCCCTTTCGCAATAGGAAACGAAAAAAGGGATAAAAAATTGATTCGGAAGAGGGTCGGACTAAAAGCTCGTACGATTAATAATAAAATGGTATTGGTTAATGGAGATTGATAGTAATGTTCTCAATATCTTACACGATTACACGTGATACAATATTAGTTACGATTTAGCGTACGATGATTATACTCTTAGAGACACGATATATATATTTCTGTTCATTTTCAGATTCTAAATGTCATGCATAGCAAAGTTTCTATAAGCGTTTAAATATTTTCATAGGTTACCGTATATATACAGTGACCAATAGATTTCGAATTACATATCTTGCGCTATGCAGTTAGTCAAATTGGTTATCCATTTATAGTAGAGTATGAAGGATTCTTCATCTGATCGTATTTACTTTTGTGTATTCTTAACTTAATTTCCAGGAAACGGTAAGAATATGGATAGATTTTCATTTTGACCCGAAATCTAATTCTTCAACGCTAGAGCTCGCGTGCAATTTACGAATTATAAATTGTTTACGAACAAATCCAATGTAGATGCAACATTACGCAGATTGTTTCATAAAATATTACACTTCGACATTACACAGCCAATAAATACTATTATCAATACTCTGATATTATATATAATTAATATTTCAAAATATGTATCTGAAGGTTCGTCAATTTTCAACCACAATACCAATAATCGTTTCAATGTTGATCGCACACGATCAGTAATGTTGTTAATATTTGTATGGTACGAACAATATCATTGATTAACAAGACGTCTGTCGGTTAGTAACATTATCGATCGTGTTTGATCTTACGAATCAGTAGACCTATGTGCAAAATGGAGTCACATAATTTCGTCAGTTTGCTGGTGAGTGCTGAAGTGTGCAGACGTGTGTCCAGTGCCCTGTGAAGTGCACAAAACTACACGTGATGCCCATCTGTCGAAAGCGAATCTAACAAACCTAGCCAAGTGTTCGCAAACGTGCTAGTGAAAAATCCAACGCTACTAAGCTCTGACCCGAATCACCGCATCTCGACTAGTTATTTTATATTGAATTAACTAGATTGATGATGGCTCAATCATCTCAAACGGGCTCTCCGGAGCTAAGTTACAACAGCGCCGCTCTTCCTCCCACGTGGCAAAGGGGCAAAACATCCCTCTTTGCAAACGACCTGCACACACAGAAACACAAGCTGGAAGCATTCAAGACGAATGCGAACAAGAGTCCAACCAACCGCAGAGGGTGCCGCCTTGGCCGCCTTCGCTGCCAACGGTCGCGACGGTGACACGGTACGCTGTACTCGGCGGCGGGACACAATTCCGCGGGGGATTCGGACTCCGCATGGCTGCCGGCCCCGGGAAAAAGGAAGAAGAGAGGTGCGAGACGCGGGGTGAACACTGACCCCGACACCGACGCCGAGTGTCTACCGGTCCGAGTGACGCTACCCCAATAGCGGCCGCTGCTGCCAACCGCGGCGGTGCCGACGGCAGCGACATGGCGCGAAGCGACGTGGCGGGGACCGGATCGGTCGAGGAACATGCGACCAGGGAGAGCGCGAAACCGCCCCACGGTCTGGAGGAAGAGGAAGGCCTATGCCTGCGGAGGAGGGTGCACCTTTTGGAAAGGGAGGTTAGCTGTCTCCGGGAGACGGTGGAACGGCTGACTAGTGAGCGCGCGGAGAGGACAGCCGAGGGCCCTAACAGCTAGAGCGAGGGACAAATGGGTGGATCACCTCTGCGAGGGGGACGAAATAAAAAGTCCCCGGGAACCCTACGGGAATGACTATGCGTCCGCTACCCCAGCCAACCCCGCGACCCTGGTCAGCGTCGCGCCGCTCCCGCTGTCCCGACGGGCTGGGGGTTAGCACCAACAGCAGGGAAGCGGACAAACCGAGACACAGTGGCCCGAGACCTCGAGACCCGCTGGAGGATCTCAAGAACCTGCTCCTCCGCAAGTTGGATGAGTGGTGGCGGGACATAAAGCCAGCGGGAGCGATCCTCCGAAATACGGAAGTTGCCGCCATCGCAACAACCGTGCAAGCACGGTTACGGGTGTCCAGACATACCTCGCGGTCGACCATCGAGTCGTCGGCTGACGAGGCAGGATTCACGACCGTCACAGGGGGGAGTGCTAGGCGAAAGAACAGAAAGCCAGCAGCGCAACCTCTCCCAACGGCCCAGGCGCCGACCGAGGGCGCAAGATTCGGGGGCCGAGTACCGCCGTCTCTGTCGTCATCGACGCTGCGAACAGGAGTCTCGGCACGCGGGGCGGCGGCCGGCGATGGCGGGTCGGGGATAAAGATGAGGACTTTTGCGGAGGTGGCCGCTCGGTCCCCGGTGCGTCCCCGCGCGGGGCGAGAATTCATGCGGTGAGCGGGAGGTGGTGACGGAGCGCGGACTGCCACGAATGGGAAGGGACGTGCCGCCGGTGGACGGGACACGCGCGAGAAGAAGGTACTCGGCCTTCCCCGACCCCCACGATGTGCAGCGGTATTGCTCACCGTGAGGGACGGCACGGTCTTCTCGTACAGGGAGGCGATGTCAATAGTGATGAGGGAAATTAAGCTCTCCGAACTTGACATCAGGGAGCCGGGACTCAGGAAGGCCGTCACGGGGGCGATGCTGTTCGAGATATCAGGACAGGACGCTGGGAGTGAAGCATCCCGACTGGCCGAAAGGATGGCGTCCACGCTAAAGGAATTACCCGTCAAGGTGACCTAACCCCAACCTAACCCCAACCTAACTCCCACGCGTCACGGGGTGCTGGGGACCTAACCGCCTCGGTTGCCATATTCTGGAACGGGAGCGAGGGAAGCCGTTCCTGCTCGGTGAGCGAGCGGGGACGGGGCATCGTGGCCGCGAAATGGGGCAACCTAGCCGTGTAGGCAGTATACGTGTCGCCCAATCAGCCGGACGGTGTACGCCTCCTTCCTGAACGTGCTCGCGGCTTGTGTGAGACGCTTGGGCGCCTGTCCGTCACTGGTCCTCGGGGTCTTCAACGCCCACTCAACGGCGTGTGGCTCCCGTAGGACCAACGGAAGGGGGCGCGTCGTACAGGACAGGGCGGCCGCGCTCGACCTCCGGCTTATAAACCGAGGGTCGACCAGTACGTGTGTGGCGTGGCGGAGAGAGTCCACAGTGGACCTCGCGTGGGCAAGCCCAGCCGCTTCCCGCTGTGTTTCCGGATGGGGCGTGTCCCCGGAGGAGACCCTCTCGGACCACCTCTACATTTTGATGGAGGTGGCGGTCAGGGGTGCGATGGGCGACCCTTGGCTCGATGCGAGCGGACTCACTGGCCCACCGGGAAGGAGAAGAGGATTCCCGCGGTGGGAGGCGACCCACTGCAACGAGGACTTTATGGCTGCGGCCGCTATAACCGTCGCCTGATCGGAAGAATCTCCGACCGACGAGGACGCGGAGGCGGGAGCGACCCGGCTGATGCGCGACTTGCATGCGATATGCGATTCATGTATGCCGCGGTCCGGAGCCCCGCGCCGTGCCGGCGCGGCGTACTGGTGGCCCGAGGAGATCGCTAGTCTCCGCGAGGCGTGCATCCGTGCTCGGCGCCGTTACACCAGATCCCGCCGTAGACGGCGGGAGGACGAAGCCACGGTGGCTCGTCTGTATGAGGCCTACCGCGAAGCGCGGAGGCCCCTGCAGCGAGCCATCAAGGAGGCGAAGAGGTGGGCGTGGGGCGAGTTTCTGACCAGCCTCCACTCCGACCCCTGGGGGCTCCATTATAAGATGGTACTGAAAAAATTTCGTCCATGGGCGCATTCCACAACGGAGAGCATGGATCCCCGGTTCCTAGAGGAGATTGTCAGCACCCTGTTTCCGGGAGCGACGGACGAGGAAAATAACCGGTCCACCAATGAGGAGGAGCAGCAACCCCAACCTTCGGAGGAAGAGCCATGGGACCCCGCGGGAAGTTGGAGACCGGAATCGAGAGTCACCGAGGAAGCATTGGCCGAGGCTGTCGGGAGGATCGGAGCACGGCAGGCTCCGGTCCCCGGCGGAGTCCCGACCAGCCTGTGGAAGGACGTCGCCGGGGTCTTGGCCCCAAGATTACTGCGTCTATTTGACAGATGCCTGTCTCGGGGCAAATTCCCCATCTTGTGGAAAGAGGCACGAATGGTCTTGCTGCCGAAGCCGGGACGCTCTCTGGACTCGCCTTCTGACAACCGGCCGGTGTGCCTTTTGGACGGGGTTGGTAAACTACTGGAAAGAGTGGTGGCGACCCGTCTGGAGTCGCACCTGTCCCGGAGTGTTCCCGGACTGCACGATAGCCAGTTTGGCTTCCGGAGGGGACGGTGTACGGCCGAGGCTGTGGCCCGTGTCCGCTCCCTGGTCGACGGGGCCGAACGGCGCGGTTACGTGGCGTTGGTCGTGTCGCTGGACGTGGTCGACGCCTTCAAAAGCATCCCCTGGGACAGGATACACCGGGCCGTCGAGTTTCATCGGTCACCCGCGTATCTACGGGGTGTGGTCCGGGCATTTCTCTGGGATCGAAGCATCTCCTACACCGTCCGTGGCGGGGGGTGGTTGAGAGGGCGGTATACCGCGGGGTCCCGCATGGCTCCGTGCTGGGTCCACTACTATGGAACATCGCGTACGATGCGGTGCTTCGAGTGCCGATGCCCCCGGACTCGGCGCTGGCGTGCTATGCCAACGTTACGTTGATGCTGGTCTGGGGCGCGGTGTGGGACGGAACCGTCCGTCTGGCGGAAATGGCTGTGGCCCGCGTGGTCGCTGCGATCAGGGGATTGGGGCTGACGGTGTCCCCTGAGATATCTGAGGCAATGTGGTTCTGCCGCAGGGCCGATCACGGTCCGCATCCAGCGGGCTATCGCCTAAGATTGAAGGGGGCTGAGATCGAGGTCGGAACCAGCCTGATATACCTGGGCCTGACCCTCGACAGTCACTGGACCTTCCGCGCTCACTTCGAGCGCCTGGCACCATCGGTCGAGGCGACGGCGAATGCATTAGGACGTCTGCTGCCGGCGTGGTGCTATCGAAACGCCTCTATGGAGCTCCGATCTGGGCAGAGGACTTAATGGCCAGCCGCCGCAGTCTCCTGAAGGTCAGGAGGTTGCTCAGGACGGTGGCCATCAGGGTAGTGAGGGGCTTGCGCACCATTTCGGCGGCAGCAGCGGCGGTACTCGCCGGGTTCCCCCCGCTCGAACTGCAGGTACTGAGGTGTCACGAAATTTACCTCCACACGCGGGGTCTATCGGACGGGAACGGGACGGTAGGCGACGACGTTGAGGGTCGGGCTCGACGGGCCCTGCTCGACAGATGGCGGGGTTAAGGGTTCTCAAGGCCGTCCTTCCAAACTAGGATGTGTGGTTGGATGGGTCTGGCCCCCCTGACATACAGGGAGATGCAGGTGCTCACCGGGCACGGGCGCATTGGCGAATACTTGCACCGAATCAGGAAGGAAGCGACCGCGCGTTGCCACCACTGCGATGCGAGCGTGGATTCGGAGCAGCACACATTAGAGTTCTGTCCGGCGTGGGCGCGGCTGCGCCGCGATCTCATCGCGGAAATCAGGTGGGATCTCTCGCCACAGGCGATGCTCGCGGCACTGTTGGCTAGAGAGAGAGGGAGGAGGGTCGTGAACTCCTTCTGTGCACAGGTTATGTTGCGGAAGGTGGCAGCGGGGAGAGCTAGGGTGCCGAGCTCCCACTCCGAGAGGATCAAGCGGCGGGGGCGCGGCAGACGCGGCGGGCACGCTTGGACAAGGCGCTCCAGGGCCGCCGTTCCGGCCGGTGGGGTCAAAGTTAGGTGCTGATGGATCAGCGCCTCGGGACCGCCAGGCAGTCCGGTAGGGGAACCAGAATGCCTTGTACGGCTCCGGAGACGATGCATTTTGTGCGCGTAAGTGTCCCGGTGTGTAACTCGCACCGGTTCCCGGTCCTCTTTCGATCGCAGCCGAGTCGGCCATCGCGGAGGTTTTAATCGGTTGGAGTCCGGCACTACCATGCCACTCCCTCCCCCCCCCCCCGCCGAAGTGGCCTGGTGTCCGTGCGGATTTCCTCCACGTAAAAAAAAAGTTACAGAAGCCTGTGTCGACACTCTTAATCCCGGGGGTGATGCGGAATAGCAGCGGCGTCACGGGTTGGGCGTTGTGGGGGGGATTCGGCGGTGGCGTTACCGGATGAGGACACCGGTATCGCCCTGATCAGCGTCCATTCAGAATGCCGCGTACTAGACGGCGGTGGCCAAGTGAAAGGACCCTCGGGCAGCATAAGACCGGGCTCAAAACATAAACCGAACGTTGGCTCCCGGCTCGGTAGAAGAAAGGCCCTGTTTTCGATGCGAAAATGCATCAGCGACTACGCGCTGGTCATGGGCATGTTTGCCATTATCGCGATGGTCATCGAGAACGAACTGTCCAGCGCCGAAGTCTACACTAAGGTGAGTCGATGATCATTCTTCGTTTGCTTTGGTTATTGGCACTCTTCCTGTTGGGTTTGGTGCACGATGAAAGGTTTGTGTATTTTGGAAGGTCATTAAGGTTTGGTCAGCTGTATCGCATCGTGATAGATAATGTTAGAGGTGGTAGTAGGCGATAGTGGATTCAGAAGCACTTGAGTATATTTAACGATATTATTTATTAACATATACCCTAAGTGTACACTAGTCGTATAGCACAACTTGCTGGATTAATTCGAGATTACAAATATATCGGCGCGGGGGAAGTATCGACTTAACTGTTACTGCTCGTATGACTCGATGACAAAAGGTTGCCTCGATTCCCTATTCGCTATATTCATAACCGTCGGGGTTGACAAAAGGCGTCGGGGTCTTCCTTTCGAAGGTGTTCTCGAAAGATCCCAACGGTCGCTGAGATCTCGACCTTGTTTACGATTTTGTCTTTTCCTGTAGTCGAAGCGAAGGCATATTATTACGACAAAAACGATGATTCTAATTGACCTACGGTAACCGCCTAAGGTTGTCGGATCTATGATAAACTTAACTATAGGTCAACACGGCTTTTGTGTTGCGGGATCACTGGACGGAAACCGTTATGGATTTTACTGTAGTGTACCGCTACATGTTTAATTATGTTGTAAGTTTTAACAATGATTAAATGGTGTATGGTTTGTTTCGACTACTCGTGGAGAGAGTGAACCGTGAAGAAGCACGTCAACGGGAGCCGTAAATGCCCGTTAACTTTAGACAATAAACGCCACGAAATGATCGATACCCTATTTCTGTTAGGATAATGGAGGTTATTAAATTAAATATAACACTGATATAACAAGTTATAAATTAAGTTTATTCGAACTACTTGTTGACTAGAGAGATATGAATTGTTATAGTATAAGTAGGTTTCGATTGGTAGACAAAGTTACAGCGTAGAGTACGCGACGTAAGCTTAGGTGGTGACGGCTCAAAAAATGTATAAAGACTGAGTTTCTGTGAAGATGATACTGCGCATGAAAACTTGTGATGGGCGAGTCTAAGGAGACGAGATGAGCTGATTCGTTAAGAACAAGTTTTCGTTAGAAAAGTAAGGGAAATAGACTTCGCTGTTAATTGGTTATTTACCATGTTGGTGGATGCTAACCGCCCCGAGATGATGTTGCTAGTGTGAAGCATCATACGCGAGAAATACTAACTTTCCCGTATCCTCCCGTAGTAAACGATAAACTTTAGAAACCGATTCAGTAAAGAGATGTTTGTTCGGTCTGAAGGACCTTAGCTAGAAAATTCAAGAGATTTATGGTCCTTAAGACTATTGACGGTACGCAGTAAGGATGTGCGGTCATCTGGTTGCCATCTTGCCCGTAGTGTGTGGCCTGGTCTAGTTAGAGTGTCGCTAGACGTAACACCGTAGTACGCGCCCAGCTCCGTAGGTGTCACTCGGTGCTCGACACCTAACTGTCATGACTTGTAATAGTCTCCAGATGGCACGATACATTCGGTATATTCATCTAAGGCTACGTATCGTTACCTGTACGTACAGGTGGCACTACCAGTGCAACAAGCTAATGAAGATTCTATAACCCTGCCATGAATAATGGGGTCCCCATACCAAGATAGCGACTGTCTGACAGACCCATGCGCATCTCTTTACATCGATACCGGACGCTTTCGCAAAAAAAGACCTGCCGTTCCAAGTGAGTGCTACCCTACACTTATGAGATCCAAAAACTCAACGCACTACCGTGGTTACGACACCCTTTAAGCATCGATCAACCGTACCGAATATAGACGAGGCTAATGCTGCGTCTCTCCGCGAACAGTCGAAACATTTTGATCCTTCGGGCCAGACCAAGTGAAAGGTGCATTTACCAGTGACCACACAGTGCCATGTGAATAAATCAAAACCAGCAGCGGAAGCATTACCACTACAGCGAAGCTAGTGTCGTTGGGAATGTTACGTAACTTGAGGGTTCGATAAAATAAGATGGCTGAGTCGTAACACAACTATTAATTTTAGTCAAGCTTTATTGCGAATTCAACAATCACAACGGAATACACACAGAGTTGCAATGATATGCTAAGTACGCGACTGCTACAAGGGTAGAGACCGGTAAGAATAACTTGACTATTCTAGGAATACAGAATAAGTGAATCTTACTGACGATACTGTGTCTGAGGAAAGCTAGGGGTGGGTGTGTCCAAGGATACGGGACTATCGGATTTGTTGATGGTAATTTTGGTTAAGGAAGTGAGGGCAGTAGACACTGTCTCCGATTGGATAATAAGACGGCTGGTGGACCAGGAAGGGTTTTAGCCGCCCTCGTGAGAAAGTTGCTAACGAAATATACGAGACGTGAGGAAAACCAACTTTCCTTGTTAACCCATAGTAAACAATAATCGAAAAAGTAACCTGAGAGATACTCGCTTGGTCTAAAGGACTTTAACCATTAAAATCCCAAGACCCCTGGTGGACACTAAGAATATGGAGGGTACGCACCAAGAATTTGCAGACATCTGGGTGTCATCCTGTCCGCGGTATGTGGCCTGGTCTCTGATGTAAATTGACGTTACAGGAGCGTCACCTTCGGAGAAGTATAACCCGTTGGTCCAGGAACGCAACCTCGCATCTTCCCGCCGTGGCTGGACGATCGTCCGCGCAACGAATTCCAACAACAAAATCTCGCAACGATAAAGTAAGCTCTTTAAGTTCTTCGCCGATTCCTACTCTTTCCATAATACCAACCACTGCCAAAAGACTGCCGACTGTGTCAAAAATCAACATCATGCGACAAAAACGTTATCCGTTATTAATACGACCAGTATCAACAGGCCAATAAGAATGATGATTGTCTCTTGAAAACATATCAAGCCCAACTCGAGGGAGAGTGGAAACGGTTCCGACTCGTCCAAAAGAAATTAGAGGACCTCGACTAAGCGGACTCCACGTAGGAAAGAGACACGCAAAAAACTTACATGTCCCTGTGAGCAAACTCCCTCATTCTCGACCTCGTTAGTTCAAAATTACTGTTGAGGTTACTAGATGTATAAAGAGAGAAAACGCGTGGATAAAGTGTAAGGTACAAAATATGTATGTCGGAAATGAAAGAACACCGGAACTCCTCCTTGGATTCGCGGGAATACCGTAACTTTGTAACTTAGCATAAACAAATGTCGCTCCGACTGTTCGAGATTTATGATCATGAGCTTGGTCTCGAGGCGACAATCAGTCGCCGAACGTAGCCGCGGTCAAAGGGATGAACGTTTTATCTAACAAAGGCACAGAGTAACTCTATACCTCTCCTTAAAAGAAATAGTCGTAGCGACACGCGGCAGTAAATATTTCAATGGTCTCTGTCCCGTGGCTCGCCACACGCAGATTCTACACTCCGGGTAAGATGATCTCCAGCTGTCAACATACCTCCGCAGTATATGTTTAGCTAACGTGAGGACCCGCAATAAATCTTAAGATTTAGTCAAGCAAAGTCCTTCATATAGACAAGCAGTCTTTGTTGCAACTATAGGATAGGAGAAACATATCTTCCACGAACGATGCCCCCCGTCAACAACCTCCCCTCAAGGGCGGCCAGCATCTCTTTCAAAACGCTGATATGGAGATCGACCAATTAGCAACAGCGCTAATTTCCCTCACCTTTGGAACGAAAGCTTGGATTGGATTGGAACGAAAGCTTTGACGAATGCGAGGATCTCATGTCCTTAGACCCACCCATTATAATTTTCCTCGACGGCATCGTCGAGACGGAGAGTCATTCTTTGGTGCGATCTCATTGACGAGTGACAGTACTATCTTACAACCAGTGAATTCCTCACGTCTAGTTAACAAAGAGTTAGACTTGAACTGTGCGATACCATACGTTTATCATCCCGTGACCACGGATTCACTTTGAACGTAAGGTCATTATCACTAGTGCTACGAGTGCTTAATCTTATATCTAATAAGCATGTGCTAATAAACTCTGCGTTGTATCACGACAATGGCTAATTCTAATGAAAATTCATTAAACGGCCATCTCCATAATCCTGGCCTCAATCCGACATATATATTTAATTTAGTAGAGAAGTGTAATAATGAGTAGGAATAAAATTTGAGCTGATCCAGATCCGCACGCTAGCAGTGTTATCTTATAAATGAAAACCCCGAAGCCAACGTCGCCTGTCTACTGTTTATGGTCTGCCTTCATGCTAGTCTTTTGTCTATATGCTGTCGATGGCTTCGGCGCTTGAGAAAACTAAAAGACCAGATGTAGAGTTTTCGTACAAGTGGTGACCACTTAAATAATTACCATCAAATATCAGACAACATGGGAACTCACGTTAACTTATTAGTTCCATACTAGGAAGTTCCTCAGTACAATCAGTTACTGGACTATCTTGAAAACTTACTCACTTGCATAGCGCCCTCCGAGGTCTCGTCGATAAGAAGGTCACAGGAACAACTCAAGCGGGTCCGTCAATACACGTCACGAGGACGCGCATTTACCGCATCCCAAGCTTCGTCAACATGTCACACCTGGCGAAGACCACACACCATCTGGATATATGACACCTTCAAGGCTAAATCCCTTTGCGAGCACCTCTTCCGGCACGTCCACTCCAAAATCCTCTCCATCAAACAGTCGGTCCGCAACACTCTCTTTGCCACCTTATTTATTACGTACTCGTCATAAAAAAACAAGCAACCTCCGAAGAGGAAATAAACAATTGTGTAATTCACAAATCTTGAAAACGCAGGGTGTATTTTGGAACTCACCCGACGATTCCACTCTTTACCCGGTCAAGGTCAGGCCCACCTGCTCCCGTGTCACGAAAGGAATCATGAGTTCCGAGGTCGCCAAAATCTACGGCTCGCTAAGTTTGTTCGCGCCGGTGATCTTTCGAGCCAATATGCTGCTCCAACGAATTTGGTCATCGGAAATTGACTGGGATGAGTCATTTCCGATAGATTTTCATATAGAGTGGATCGGGTACTACGCCCAGTTACCATTATTAAACAACAGCATGTTTCAACGTAAGGCAAGAATGGAGTCCGCAACGGCGATTGAAATGCATGGCTTCTGCGATGCCAGAGAGAAGGTTTACGGAGCTTGTGTTTATCTCCGATCCACTAACCCCGACAGCCGCATCTGGATACAGCCTCTAACCGCAAAATCAAAAGTAGTCCCGCTCAAATCCCAAACCATTCCTCGGCTCAAGCTGAAAGGAGCACTCTTTCTTACGTCCTAGATTTCGACAATACAGCAGGCCCTATTGCGCAACATTACTTGGAGTGTCTATTGGATTGATTCCAGCATCGTCCTCCACTGAACAAATACCTCGCCTCACACGCTTAAAATATTTATCGCTAACAGAGTTTCCAAAATCCAAACAAAGATCAATATCCGCGATTGACGCCATGACCCTACCAACGACAATCCCGCGGATTTAATATCGCGAGGCAATACGCCCGAAGAGTTTCTGCGTCCGACCATTTGGCACCACAGGTCCTGAATGGCTCCAACAGTCGGAAGACTGCTGGCCGACATGGACACTAACACTGTAAATTGAATTACCGGAACAGAAAAGGACGACTTGTCTGTCCGCGACTTCTGTCGATTACAGTTTCCTGCGAAGATACTCATTCTGGCCCAAATTAATACGAATCATCGCTTGTTGCCATCGTTGGAATTAGAAACAGAACCGAGCGACACTCTTAACTATAAACGAATTAAACATAGCACACGATAAGCTGAGAAGGTTACTGCAAAACAGTCATTAATCCGAGGAAATCCATACGCTCCGAAGGGATCGAAACGCCGTGGTACAGGGGAAGCTCACGCGACTCAACCTTTTTATAGACAAGGAAGGAATATTGCGAGTCGGGGACCGAGTCAATCAGTCGTGGATGACTTTTTCCCTGAGGTATCCTATAATATTTCCCAAATCATCCGTTACAGCACGAGTAGTCGCTCATGAACATAAGGTCCACATGCACTCCGGAACACAGGCTACGTTATACGCAGTAAGGCGATAGTGGCCCATCATCGGCTGAAGTCAAGTTTTGCGTACGGTCAAAAGCTGCGACTGCTGCTACTGCGCTCATCCATTGCCGGTGGATTACGTAATGGGTAATTTGCCGGAGGCACGAGTAACACAATGTCGCCGATTCACAAATGTCGACGTCGATTATTGTGGCCCATTCCACATCAAGGAGAAAGGAGATCGTAACCGCCGTTAGATGAAGATATACGTAGCTATCTCTGTATGCTTAGCAGTTAAGGCGATGCATATTAAGCTCATTGGCGATCTCACAAGCGAAACCTCCATCGCCGCTCTTCGTAGATTTATCGCTCGATGATGGATTTGCTCGACCATCTATTCCGACAACGGCACAAACTTCATTGGTGAAAATAAGGTATTACGAGAACTTCATGACCTTCTGCAATCGGATGATCGCGAAGAAAAAGTACATACATTCCTATCCAATGGGCAAATTGAGTGGCGCTTCATTCCCCCTCAGTCGCCGCATTTCGGCGGGCTATGGGAAACCGCAGTGAAGTCATTCAAACGCCACCTCTGTTGCGTCGACGGCAACGAGTTACTCACATTCGCACAGTTTAACACCTTCATCATCGAAATTGAATCCATCCTTCATTCAAGACTGCTAACTCCAATATACACTGACCCAAATGATCTCCTGGTCCTCACTCCTGTCCATTTCCTCATCGATTATTCATTAATGAGTTAGCAGGAGCGAGATTTCAGGGACATTCCATCCAACCGGTTCTCCAGATGGCTACATATATATCGGAGATGAAAGGACATCAGGGTCTTTCTTTTGGAAATTTTTAAAGATCCTCAATAATTTAGTCTAGGCTATTTATTATAGTTGTACTTGAATAATAAAACATAGGAGTAATGTTATGATTGAATCCGATTATGTTTGCCCGAGATTTGTGACAGTAGGCTTGGGTTCGAGATGACACAACTCGTCGCTGAACGTGGCCACGGTCACGGGATGAACGTTTTTATCTAATAGAGAAGTGCCAATATTGTGAGACACACGTTGTATTAATAATGAAATCCCGGGCAGGAGCAATGTCAGCTCCAGGTGGGTCTGCCTAGCAACGACGGCTGGAATTTTGTTGGTATCCC
Source organism: Bombus affinis (assembly GCF_024516045.1). Lineage (NCBI taxonomy): Eukaryota > Metazoa > Arthropoda > Insecta > Hymenoptera > Apidae > Bombus > Bombus affinis. The sequence continues at coordinate 1,201,001 of NC_066361.1, read as the reverse complement.
CGGCCAATATGCAACGAATTGACGCGACAAACGTGTAATATCGGGGAAATTTAAGTATAAGATTTATCCTGGTACTATTTATAATTTGTAATTTATTTACAATGAATTAATTATGCAGATATTAATTCAGATTAATCAGACAGAAAACGGTTGTTTAATTTGAACTAAATGTACCAATCTTACTTTAATTAGACCACGCTCGCAACTCGACAACGCTAACAGCTCAATCTCTCAGCTACGCTGGTAACTCACGCGACTCCACAACAGTAACCACTCAATCTCTCAACAACTCTAACAATTCTCGCAACACCACAACGCTAACAACTCTACTCTTCGAATCCTCGACTAGCTCTGACCTCTCGATCAACGTTCTCACCTCTCGATTAACGCTCAACGCTTCTCGATCAACACTCTTTGAATTCAAATCTTCCAACAGTTATCGTCCCCCTCCATTAGCGTTATTTTTTCCTCTCTTTAATCCCATCCTGTTAACGCTCCGCAAGAACTAGGTGACTTTAGTCACATAGACTTTTTCCCTATGTACTACCAACCGAAGGACAGACGACACTATTTTGATCGATATCTAATCAGGCTTTTTTCTCATGATACTACATTCGGCCATTCCTGACCATCATATCTGCCCTCCGATGTGCTCATCATCATTGCTCTCACTTACATCACTAACACCAACGTTCCATCACTTCATGTGGTCGGCTGCAGTGGAGATTGAACGCGGCCCCTCGTGTTCGCCTTCTCGTTGCACTAAGTAGCGGTTATTCCGCGGGACATTCATCACGCGGTACGATCCAAGGAACTTCGAATGAAGCTTTAACCCAGGACCGCCCTACGTCCTCTCGATCACCACCAGATCCCCCGTCTTGTATATTGTTACCTTCTTGCGTCTCTTGTTAAACGTCTACTTGTTTCGGGTTTGGATTTCCTCGATCCGTCCCCTTGCTATTCCACCCAATTGATCCCGCTCTTCCTGGACCATTGCGGCCCATTCGTCTTCAACCAGAAGCCTGATCTGCGGATCGTCCCGCGTTTTCATCCGCGTTCCAAACAACAACAAGAACGGAGTATCGTTGGTAGTTCTGCTGGGAGTTGCATTGAGGTATCTCTGAGCTTTCTCCAGATGTTCGAACCACTCGTCTGCTGTTGGGGCAGATAATTTCGTCAACAACGGGATAGGGGTCCGATTCACCCTTTCTACCTGACCGTTGGACCGCGGAATGCCAGTAGTAGTCCATACATGCTCGATGTCTTCCTTATTGCAATAGTCCCCAAAGGCGCCAGCTGTAAACCCCGTCCCATGATCGGAGATAATGCTTCGCGGATTCCCAAAGCACACAGACTGCTTCTCCAAGCGACTGATGAATTCTGCAGTACCCGTTGATTTGGTAGTGTACAGCCAGATGAACTTGGTGAAAGCGCCAACCACTACAAAGATATGCCGGTAGCTTCTCTTCGGAGTGGGTAATGGTCCAATATCGTCGACATGATAGGTGTCCAATGGCAACTCTCCATTCGTCGAAGGTGTTCAGCAAACCCTCCTTCTTTCCTTTCTTTCTCTCCGCAAGGATACAGTAAAATGCAACTCTGCACTACCTTTTTCCACTTTCTCACGCATTCCCTTAAACCAATAATCTCTTTTTAATAATGTCTCTGTTTTAGTGATGCCGAAGTGGCCACGTTCGTGACCTCGTCGAACCACTTGAGTTTGCATCGACTTTGGCACCACCAATAGCGGTGTGTCCTTTATTTCCCGATATAAAATACCATTCTTTAGGACGTACCCGTCGGCCTCATGCTGTTCGATGTTGTCTCGGATCTGCAGGTGGTTCTCCTGCAATTGCGCTTCTCTCAACAGTACAAGCATCCCTCGTTCGTCCTCGTCTATTAGCATGACCTCGGGTAGGGGATTTCGACTCAACGCTTCGTCATGCATCATACTGTTCCATGGTCTATACTCCACCTTGTAACCGAACTCCTCTAGAAGGGTTGCCCACCTCGCGACACGCACGCACAAGTCCTTTTTCCGCATCGTTAATGCGAACGCCCGGCAATCTGTAATGATATTAAAAGGGATGCCTAGCAGGTAGACACGGAATGTCTTCAACGCTTTCACGATGGCCAAAACTTCAGGTTCGTAACTGGTGTACTTCTCTTCAGTGTGTGAGGTCTTTCCGCTCGAATAACATACGGGGTGAAAAACATTGTCCCCGCTGTCGCGCTGCATCAAGATCGCACCATATGCCACACTGCACGCATCCGTATGCAACTGAGCCTCCGCCCCAGCATGATACAGCTTCAACACTGGCTTCTCGCTTAACGCTGCTTTTACTTGCTTGCTTTACTTGCTCTTCTTTTACTTTTACTTGCCTTCTAAACGCTTCTCGCTCGCGCGACTCGAATCGTGAACGGGACATCTACTCTTAATAAATCCTATAATGGTCTCGCGATGACAGAGTATCGGGGCACAAACTTCTTAAACCATCCCGCTAGGCCCAGGAAACTTTGAACATCCCTAGCGGATCGGGGAAATTAGCGACGGCCCTGGTTATGCATTCAGATAGTTGAATGTTACCGCCCTCGATGATGTGGCCCAAATACTCTATTCTCGTTTGTAGAAATCGACACTTACTCCAGTTTACGAATAGTCCGTGTTCGCTAGGGACATGCAACACAGTTTTTAGTTTTTCTGTTCCACTCGAGGGGTCAGTCGACGGCACAATCAAAACGTCCATGTACGTCAGCAACATCCCAGTCACGATCAACTCTTCAAAAACCGCATTTATAAACTTCTGAAAAACGGCCGGCGAATTGCATAGTCCAAACGGCATCTTAAGGAATTCTTACTGGCCTGTGGGGACTACGAACGGCGTATACTTTCTGCTACTTTCCCCAACTGGGACATGAAAGAATCCGTTCTTAAGATTCAACGTACTAAATACCCTCGAGCCCAGTATCGAATCTAGTTGGTCTTCGATCAAGGGCAGTGGGTATCTGTCTTTTACTACCAGTCGATATAACTATCTATAATCGACGTAAATTCTAATCGAGCCATCTTTCTTCTTAACCAAAACGATTGGACTGGCGTGTTATTCCGTCCTCCAACCACATTTTGATCTGTTTATCGACTTCGACCTTGTCTTGTGGAGATAGTCTTCGCGGCCTTTCGTAAATTGGAATATCGTCCTGCAGTACTATGTTCATCTAGATTCCTACTTCGCGCGTTTTCTGTGGCCTATAACCTCGTATCAAATTTTCTACTGCCTGCTTATGTTGCACGTTCTCGACATGGGATAAATCTACCTCACGCGCTCCCGTCTCTATGTCTATTTTAAGGACCTTCGGAAACACATCGGAAATTTCGTTCTTCATTCTACGAATGGAGATATCTCCCTCCTTCATGTTTATCTCGACGGTATCTAAGAAGTCTGTGCCTATTAACAACGAACGTGGCATCATAGTGTTCGAAACTAGTGTATCATTATATAATATGACACATCGTCTATAACGATATTTGTTGAAATTTTCCCGAGCGTAAAATTTCTCTCAGACCCGATACGCGAAATTCAACAATTTCTCGACTTAATTTGGGCGCTCTGATTCTTACATACTGATCTGTCCGCAGCAAAGTTAATTCGTCACCGGTGTCTATCAGCACGCTCAGTTCGAAATTTCTAATTCCGACACTTTTACAACTCGCTTGCAGCAATTTGCGCGCATTGTAAACTTCTTTAGAGGTCTTACCTAGATCGTCGCACTTCGATGCGATGTGTCCGTGACCTCTACATTTAAAGCACTTACGCCCTCTCGACTTGTTCGGACACTCTGCACATACGTGTTCTTCATCACCGCAATTGTAGCATCGCGTCTTCATCGCACCTCCAGATCGACTGGGCCTCCTCTTTTTCTCAATTTTGGCCGGCTTCGCTATCGACTTTGTCCTACGACTCTCCTGATCCTCGTACGCGATCAACCTATTTCTTAGCTCCTTGATGGATGCAGCATCGTACAAAGTAGACTTGTTGACTTCCTCGTCTACAATCCCGTTAATGATATACTCTACCTTGGCTTCCTCTTCCATATCGACATGATTGGCTATTTCAAGCATGCGATACATATAAGCCAAGCATGTCGTCATCAACCACTACCACCACGAGTCCAAACCCATACAATGGCCGAGCAGGGGGGTTACTAGTCCCATCGGACTTTCACTCGACCCCCGTTGTATCATTCGTATTCATTGATGGGATTATCGTGTGGATGTACGGCCACGTCACTACCGGCCGGTGACCTGCTAACCGAGCTCGGCAGTTCCAAATGGGACTCACGTAAGCGGCATCCTCAAAGTACAGTGTACCCGGAAACGTATCCCGATGGTCCCATCCGTAGCTTCAGGATCGTGGGTGCGCTACTACCCAAGGCCACGTAGAGAAAGTGTAATCGTACTTAAACGCCTTACACTCCCAGCGACCTTCCCTGCGGAGTACATAGAGGACTCACGTAAGCGGAACGCTTGTCGCGACGATCCTCCCTGGCTTCGGGAACGTCGAGAAGGAAGTAGTTTGAGCGTTTAGGGCTTGACCTTTGGGCCGACCGCGCCATTCCTGGAGTATAGAACTTACACTGGCTTCGGGAATAGATGCTGGTTATGTTCTACTTTCCAGCGTCCAATTCCCGTGGAACGGCGCGCGTAAATGGTTGGCGCGCGACTTGGGAAAACCCTGCCCTCTCCTTTCGGGTCATTGGACAAGTTGAACCTAGTGCACGCATCTGCCAGCGTTCTTGCCACTTCTCTATTGCTTCTCCGACGATGGTTCTTTAGTTGCTCGCTTCGTCATGTCCTTTTTTCTTCCTGTAGACTCTCGCCCTGACTTCGATTAGGAGGTCGACGGGAATAACTCTAGCGATGACCTGAAGTGCTTCCATTGATGTTGTCCTGTAAGCATTCGTCACTTGGAGGGGCGCCATCCTCTGTGACCTTATCAATTTGCTCTTCACTTTCCCCTTCAGCAGATCACTCCAGCCGGCTGCGGCGTATGTGGTTATCGGCTCGTACAGCCCTTTGTACAGGGTACGTATCGCCGCGTGTCCGAATCCCCATTTCGCCTTGGCCACTCTCGTGAGGCTGCTGAAGTGTTTTTGGCACTTACCAGTTATTTCTTGCACGTGCCTGTTGATTTTTAGGCCTCTTTCGAGATGCACTGCAAAGTACTTGATCGCTCGTTCCATTCTTACATTCTTGCCGCTGATCTTGATGATTGGTGGTCTCTCCGCGTCCAGTTTACCTTTGACGAGCAGCATCTCCGTCTTCTGCGCGGACAACGCTCGTTTCTTCCTCGTGCACCAGGCGGAAACGCGGGTAACTACTTCCTATCCTTTTTCTTGTAGCTCGTTCCTCGCGTTACCTGCGACCAGGATCATTATGTCGTCCATGTTCACACTCTATCGCGCTTTCCCTTAGCACGGCCAGCAGGTCATCGAATACAAGGTTCCAGAAACTTGGACCCAGTACCGATCCCTGCATCCTTTCGTAACGGGCTTGCTGACTGCATCGTTTTTCTCAATGATTTGCACTGTTCTGCCCGAGAAGTAGCTCCTTGTCATCCGATAGAGGTTTCCGGTGAGCTTCTTGTTTTCAGTTCGTGTAATACGTTCGGCCACAAAACATTGTCGAAGGCTCCTGATATATTGAGCGCGATTGCGAGGACGTACTTCTGCTCGCCCATTTGCTTGACATTCTCGCGGAACTTGATGATCGCATACACCGTCGATCTTCCGGGACGAAAACCGTATTGTCTGTCCGAGGTGAGTGCGAGGTCGTGGAAGATGGGTGCCATCCTGGTGGCCATTAGCCTTTCCAGCAGTTTGCCTATCATAGAGAGCAGGCAGATTGGCCTGTAGGATTTAGGGTTGCTTCTGTCCCGATCCGGTCCCTTGGGGATGGTGATAACATTTCCAACCTTTCACCGTATGGGGAAGATTCCCCAGGCGAGGCAGCCGTTCATAAGCCTTAGGAGCTCCTGATGTATTCCTCCCCAGGTCCGTTGGATTGTTTCAACCTCAATGAGGTCGGGGCCTGGGCATTTCCCCTTCCTCAGCCGTTTCACAGCGCCACTGAGTTCCTAGAAGCGGAATTCAGGGGTGTCCTCGACATTCGGAGGGTTTATCGAGCTCTGCCTTATCTCTTTCTTCTGTTTTCGTGTCTTCCTGGTCGTCGGGTAGAAGAGCGGACAACATCGCTGCCGCGGTCGTTCGCCAGTTGGAGGCATTTCCTTGCGGCGATTCCAGCGTTGATGTTGTTTCCTCCCCTCTGAGTTTCCTTCCGACTGTTTTGTACGCGATGCCCCAGGGTTCCCTGTTACTTTCTTTGGTGACGAGATCCTGCCAGCTCTGGATCTTTGTTCTTGTCAACATCCTCTTGTACTCCTTTCGGGTTTCCCTATACCGCAGCTTCTCTTGCTCCCTCGTTGCAGGGTCCTTGGCCCCTTGGTATCTTCTTCTGACCTGGTAGGTGTTCCTCTTTGCTCTGGTGAGCTGGGGCGTCCACCAGGGTACAGACCTGTAGTGCCACTTCCTCTTTGGAATGGCGGCGTCGCAGGCTCCTATCAGGGTTGTCTGGAGTTGCCCGGCCATTCTTTCGACGTCCTCAGCTTGCTGGAGGGTTATTTCTTTGAGTATCTCTATTCCCTCCATGACAGCTCTCTGAAATGCCTCCTAGTTGATTTTTCGCATATTGTATCGTCTTTCCTGAAGCTGCGGCATGGTGCTCCTCTTCCCGAAGTCCAGGAGCGTCTCCAGTATCCAGTGGTCACTGGAGGTTCCATCTTCGTGTATTCTCCAGGCCTTCACGAGGGGTATAGCCTCTGGGCTCGCCATAGTCACGTCTATGTTGTATCGCCCTCGAGTCGTCTCGAACGTGTAGGGTTGTCCTGGTTGATTCAGGACATGGAGACCGTACTGCGCTATGACTGCCTCTGGGGCTTCACCTCTGCCATCGGTGCTACTGCTGCACCACAGCGGTGATTTCGCATTCGCGTCCAGGCCAATGATGGTCCTCTTACCCCTGAGACACCGTAGTACTTTATCCACTTGTTGTATGCCGACTTCAATGTTTTCTGTCGGTGGAAAGTACAGGCTTGCTGCGTATACCTCTGTCTCCCCGTCGCTTATCTGCACGCAAATGCAGTGTGTTGTGCAGAGTTCGGCGACTTCGAGAGGCGTTAGGGTCTCTGATTTTATCCCTACGGCCGCCATTGGCGGGTCGTGCTTCGACCCTCTACAGGCGATCGCAACTCCCGTGCCGAATCTAGTTTTTTTTTCCCTCGACGCTGTATGGTTCTTGCATTAATAGGATGTCGTCACCATCAGCGTCCATTTGCATCCTGATCTCGCAGGGAACTGTTTTGGATCGCTGCATGTTATGCTGCAGGGTCCTTATTTCCCTTTTCCTCCCATGTTCTCTTCTATCACTGTATCGCGCTTTAGTCATGTTGCGTTCTTGATACCAGTGCTTCCAAGGCTTTAGTGTACATCGGGCATTTCGCGCTGGAGGCCGCGTGGTCGCCCTTCTTCCCTACCTTCCTGTAGTTTACGCAGCTGGCGTGCCCGTTTTTGTTTGTGCATTCTTTTGTGCTGTGCCCGCTCTCTGCGCAGTGCGCGCAGATTTCGTAATTAACGCGGCAATATTTTGCCACGTGCCCATAGCCTTGACATTTGTAGCAGCGACTAACTGCTATGAAGTCCCTCACCTTGCATGCATTCCATGAGAGGAAGATCTTCTCTCTTAGCAGTTTCTCCCTTACCTGGGCACTTCGATGACCCAATTCGTCTCCTTCTGGTCCTTTCTGCCAGTCCTGAAGCAGAACTTAATGGCTGCGACGTCATCCTCATTCAGCCATTCCTGATTCTGCTTCCTCATGCAAGCCAAGATCTCCTTCTCGGGGATGTCTCTCGGGACGTCGTATATGATCATCCTGGGGGGTCTCCGCTGCGGTGTGCTGGCTTTTAGTCCAGCTTCCTTCAGTTTCGAGTTCTCCGTGAACTCTTTTAAACTCTCCGGCTTCGTCGTTTCAACGACTATGCCGTTTCCCTTTATTTTTCGCAAGGCAGTGACCTGGATTCCTCTCTTGCGGGGATTCACCAGAGTGAACACCGCGTCGCGAGCTTCTTCGCTCGTTTGGATCTCACCACCTTCTCTTTCCGGTCGGATTATGACCACATTTTTCGGCGGCTTTACCGCCGTCTGTGCGACATTGTTACTTGTGATTCTTACCTTCTCTGCGTAGGTGGGCTCCCTCTGCTCATGCTGCGTCGTTCTCAGGACGGCTGTTTCTAGCCGCCTGGTTGCTTTGTTAACGGCGCTCGGTATCACCGTTTCCTTGCTCTTCTCATCCCCGGCACTCTGCTCCATTCTACCTGTCAGGTAGCTGTTATGGAGCAGTAGCTCGTCAACGATCCCCTCATTTCCTTAAAACACTGCATGATTACGGCGGTGTGTTCTTTCTGGCGCTGTTGTTTCTCGTCATCCAAGGTTACCAGAAAATCGTCGATGTACGTGCAAACGATACCTAAAGCGCCCGTAATTTCGTCGACGAATCTCTGACACGTTTGTGCCGTGTTGTGAAATCCAAACCTTGTATTTAACGCTTCGAATAACCCGGACGGAGTCGCTGTCGCTGTCTTTTCGATGTCCTCGGACGCGATCAGAATTTGATAGTACGCGCGGACGAGGTCGATTTTCGAGAAGATTCGCTTACTATGCAGTTGTTGCGCGAAGTTTTCGATATGCAGCGGCGAATACCTGCCTGGTATAGTGCGGGCGTTCAGCGCCCGGTGGTCGCCGCACGGTCGCAGTCTTCCGTCTTTTTCGGGACAACATGCAGGGATGATGCACACGGGCTCTTCGATGACAATCACTCCTTGCTCCAACATCATCTCCAATTCCGTCTTCAGCTGTTTGAGGCGATTGGTGACGAGGCGTCTTACTGTAGACGGGTAGTACTGACGTGGTCTTGATATGTTACACGCCGTACCAGGCGGATGGGTTAGGTCCGAGTATTCCCGCAGGAGCTGGTGATACTGGAGGAAGCTTTTCTTTCGCGGGTCCACCAGCACCCGTAGTAACTGGGCGTATTAACGTCCGCCATTACGAAACGCCACTTAAAGTCACGTCGAAGAGACAGGTTCAGGGACGTCGCGATGAGTGTCCCGTTGGCCGCGAACGTATTCGTTCCTGTTCGCCGATCCGCGTAATCTATTGCCCGGGTACACGCATAGGTCGGCTGCAGTGTCCGCGAGGAAGGAAATCCTCGAACTCCTGTCGGTCACGAATATGCGGTGAGATACGGAGCCGTCATAGCACACCACGTTCACTAATGCGAAACTCATGCGCTTAAATCCTGGGATTTTCTTTATGGCCACAGGCCGATACACACATAATTCTTAAGCCTTCAGTTTATGCTATATTAACATTTAGGCAACCGCGCGCGTCGCAGCATGCTATACGTTTCTCAACGCGTTCGGACAAGCCAAATTATACACTGTCCACCGCGTACTGTTCCAAGTATCGAAGACTAAGATCTACTACTTAGAGAACAAAGAAGTCTAAAAATTATTATAGGATTTATTCAGAAATATGAAAAATTAGGATTTCCAATGATTTTTATCCTATATGATAGATTCATTGATAAATGGATCCATTCACAATGGATTAAACAGGAAACAGGAAACATTATAAAGTGAACTAAACACAGTAATGTGCTATCACTTTGACAACTAAATGGATAATTCATAACTCACAACTAATAGTTTAGAATTCATAACAACTCGGCACCTCTCTTTCGGCTCAACTCTCGACTCCTCACAATTCGACTTTCAGTTAACGTCTGCTGATTAATTCGTCTTTCTCCCTTAAGTATCCCTTTGTCATCTTTTCGTATCCCCCACCACGTACGTATTCCATAACCGTCCGCATTGATGGCCACTTGCGCCTTTTTCAGAGTAACTATTCGACTGAAGGATCGACGACACGTTGATGCCTCTTGGCCGATTCAAGTTTCCCGACCCTTTCGGCCTGTCGGCACTTAGGCTTTTTCGCAACATTGTTTGTACAATAGTTCATCCGATATTTCTTAGGCAATCTGTCCATGATACTAAATTGATCAAGTGGTCAATTATATTTTGTGGTAATGATTTTATTTAAAGATTTCACATATTCGGTATACAAAACATCGAATTAAAAGTATATACCTAATGTATAAAAAAACATAGGTAAAATTAGAAACATTAAAAATGATCAAAGATAAATAACACGACTTGAAAGTGAAATTAAAGATTCATAATGCACTTTAATACTTTTTTGCAGCGTGGTATCGTTCGATTATTACCTTATTTAATCGTAAGTGGTAGTGAAAGTGTTAAATTAATTTTATCACCACTAGATTGGTGTATTTTATTATGTCATCCCATAAGTTCGTGCCGTTTTTCGAGCGATTACATATATTAAGATTGTTTACATACCTTTCAGTTTCATAAAAAATGTAATCCCCCTCTCGTTGTACAACTTCTTCCCATTCTTCATTATTCCGTCTCGATAAAAGTTCTCTTGTTTTTCTTTAAAATATGAAATGTATACACAAATGTCGGCACGAACTTATGGGATGACCTAATATATGAGGTGGATAGATCGTCATAGGTACCGAAGAAATACTAGAGTATAACTAACAGTATATTTATTAACGATACCCTCAATGTACATGAGATCATAGAATTCGTCGAGGAAAACCTCCGTTAGGTAAGTGAGGGAAATGGACGTTGCTGTTAATTGATTAATTAACGTTAATGGACGTTAATTAATTAATCTCTAGAGTGGTGGTTGAAGGCGGATACTAACCGCCCTTGAGAGAAAGTTGCTAGCGGGAAGCATCGTATGTGAGAAATGCGGATTTCTCGTATCTTCCGTAGTATGTGATAGATTTAGGGACCGCTAAGAGAAAGACTATTTGTTCGTTTGAAGAACCTTAGCTAAATGAGTCCTAAGATTTATAGCACGTCCATAGGCTAGCTAGAAATATACTGTGGAGATGTATCTACATCTGGTAATCATCGTATCCGAAGAATAGGATCTTTGTGCAGCGAGCCACGGGATAGAAACCGTTGGAAAATTTATTGTCGAGTGCCGCTACATTACATAAATGTTTTGACACCTTACAAGTTCTGTGGCTGTATGGAGAAAGAATCGACTTTCACTTTCTTTTTTAAAATATATCGCGTGTCCTCACTCACGCGGGAAGTACGACAGGAGTTGACTCAGCACAGTAAAGTACGAGAAAAGAAATTCGTGTAAATACATGATACGATCTCATTTTCGATTAACGTCGTGTTTTGACAATGACATATGATTTCGTGATAGATTTGACTAAAATGAAGTAACATTTTAGCTTTGAATAACGACGGTCGTATTGTAGAGTTTTCTCAACTAATTATTTTCAGTGAGAATTTCATTTTAATTGAGTTTCCTGAGGGCTAATTTTTTCGACTGACCGATGAGTTGAAGAACCTTCAGAGTGAATGGAATTTCATTCATTAAAGGTACTTACATAATGGAGATCAAATTATCGTCGTACTTTTGTTCTAAAAAAAGTATGACAAGAACGCAGAATCTAATTAATTAAATTTTTCTTGGGACAGCCGATCAAACTCTCAAACGAAAGTTTAGATCAGAGGAAATCTACTCCAAAATATTAATTGATCCTCCCGATAATTCATTGAGAATGTTAAGTCTACATTTCCTAATCTTAATTAATCTTGATTAATTTTGATCGATTAATCCAGAGGTGGTTAAAGGTTTTAATCGGATTAATATTTAATTAATTTGTTATCAAAGAGCTGAGAAATATTTGTTAACATGGAAAATAATTTTTGTGGGAGCGTTTTTTTAGAAGATTTAATATAGCTATTAGAAAATATCTTCTCAACCAACAAATAATAACTTTAATATAGAACCATAATTCAGAAGTAAGTTAAGACAATTAGTAATGCTACAAAAAGACTAGCCGAGTTAACGAATTGGTAATTAGGCAGCGAGAATGAAAGTAATAAAGTGCTGAAAATTACTTTGAGACTATCGGACGTTGCAGAACGACTTATGTTAAAATAAAACTAGTACCACTTTTTTGGAATTTGTCTTTTAGTCCATATTATTTGCCTCATGAAATTCATCCAGATGTATTTGCAATATATATAGGAATCATCTTTTTCTGAATTGAAACCAGTTATATAGTTTTTTTTATCATGACTTTTATTAGCTCCTTCATCAATCAAGATGCATGTCAGTATCCATGTATGTGCACATGTATCTATAATATCTCGTGCATATTATGTCCTGAGAATGTACTATGCATGTATGTACGAGTACAGAGTAAAGATTTCACAAAAATTGTAATTATTACTGTACTGCAGAGATTTATGCATTTGCAGGAAATATAAAAATGCATGGTATTCACATGATATACAAAACACATAAAACATCTAAAACAAATCGCTCATTATAATTATTTGGTGGGAGGGAAAAAGTTTCTATACAAGACACATCTTTTTTTCTAACTACATGCATAAAGATATAAAATTACATAAGAATAGACAAACTAGCCGATGCTTACAGTTGGATAGCAATTTACACAGTTTAGGTCGATTTTTCGTAATCGAATATTTCATTAGAATATTGCTACTTATGAATAATTTTATACAGAATATTTTATTATTTTAAAACAATTTATACAATTTATGCAGTATCGTGGACAAAAGGCCCAAGATATCGGCCGAACCGTAAACAATGTCGCGAGAGCCGCGGCATCGTCGTGTATATCAATGTGTCGTCGGCCCTTTCAAGTGGATAGTTTCGTGGAAAGGGCCTGCGTGACCCTGGCCACGGGCGTTTCGGGACACGTGTCCGATAGGACGGGAAAAGACAAAGAGACGCTAAAGATAGTGTTATTTGAGACGCCGGCGAGAACGAATGCGAAAGGCGTGTGGCGGCACTCGACAAGCCAAATACCACCACTCGGCACTAACTAGTGTCGGACGACGGCAGCGCAGTGGTTAACGTCTTAGGTTGCGAACGTTCGGAACCCGGGTTCGAATCCCGGTGACCGGAGTCCGATTTTACTCCCACGCACCAAAAAACGGAGGAAAAATCAGCAGTACCCCGGGCAGCGACATCTACAGCCCCCAGTGACAATTACAGCGGACCAGGCCCAACAACTATAACTCACTCACGGCCACCTCAACAGGCGTACAGTGTGAGTTGAGAAGCGAGAGCGTGCGAGTGCAGAAGCCGAAGACTAGAGTTGTAGAGTTGTAGAGTTGCTAGTGTCACGGAGAAAAGGAAACTCTCTTGATGATACAAAAAAAACTTTATTTCTCAAGAGTCCAAGACCCTTGGCTACCACTTACAATGTTCAAGTATCGGCTCACAGTTCAGACTGGCTCGGCCGTCATTATTCGGAGTCTAAATACTAAGCAGGAACAATGAAGATAATGGAGGGGATATTGTTCCTGGAAGTTTTCTTACCAGGGTGGCGAGGTGTATCCTCCAGAGGATATTTAGAGGTATCATCTGTCCTGAGAATATTTAGAGTAGAGGTATCAACTGTCCGGAGAATATTTAGAAGTGGTCGCCTAAGGTGACGTCAGGATAAAAGAGTTTGGGGTTACACCCCCCCCCCCTCCTTAGAATGAACTTAGTCCTCGAAGATCCTTTTCCTCTTTAAGATAGATGGGTGAAATTTTGCCTTGGGTGTTTCCAGGTCGAAGGTTACTTGTGAATCGTTGCTGGTGCTGGGCACAGATAGAATCGGGGTGAATATGTTGATAGCTGCCGGGTTGATTGGCATCGGAGCGCTGGCTGGTGGATTGTTATTTGTCGTGTTTCGCTCGACTTTACAACAGAATAAATGAAAACACAACTTCGGCATTCCTATTTTGTCGAGAAAGTATAAGCATATGAGAGCAATGGATAAATATCCTATAATTTGTAATATAGATATTCCCCGTGATTCAACTTGATCGATTCTATGAACAAAAGCTAGTTGATTCGTTTGATCTTCGATTCCATCCAGAGAGTTTTTGTATCCGTAATTATCGTTAATAAGTTTTGGAGTTTTCTCTAGTTTATTTAGTAAAATAGTCCAGTCTGAATCATTAGCTACATTGACTGTTTTGATTTTAATCTCGTAAGAAATTTCCTTGCTACTACCACTCATTCTCATATGGTTATTCTTGTACAATATGTCTACGGTTTTATTAGTTTCTAACAAAGATGGTTTCTCTAATCTAACAATTCGATGTGTCTTTTCTTCGAAAATGCTCAGGTCTATCGGTTTTTCTGGTATAGCTATAAAATGATTCTCAGCATTTAATGGGATAAAAGTTATATCTTCAATGTTATAAACTACTACCTTACAGAATTTGACAGTGTTTTCTGCGCTTAAGATTTCAGAGTTACAATCGTGCTTCACTCGACGGTCGTGAATCGGCTGAGTTTGTTTGCAAATGTAAAAATCAGATATAGAACGGCATTGCTTATCCAAGTAATTTTGATCGGTATTGATGTAATTTAGTCCTGACGTTAAGAATATCGGATGAACTACTAAAGGTGCTAAAAACACTTCGTTCGTGAGAGATGGTATGGGGTATATTTGCTCTATATCCCATTCCATGTCCATAATTGTTGGTACCGAAATTACAAAGAAAACTTTGTTTTGTCGAGTAAACAATGTGAGTTCTGAGATATCTAAAATATTTTGGAAATTCTCTTCCTTTGGTATAAAAGCGTTTCCTACTGTTTTGCTACCTAGTACTTGGGCGTAATTGTTAATAAAAGTTCCGTGATCAATAATCTGTGGGCTTATTATTCCTTGTTTTCCTAAGATGATTAAATTGAATATTTCGTCGATTTGGAAATGTAAATCAGAGAGTGAGCTCATAATTTACGAAATTATGTGTATAATATATATAACTTATCAGTGAACATATGTATATTTCAAAATTAGCCTGTTGCATATTCCATGATGTATATACATTTTCCACTCGTTGTTGCTATTCAATTACACTATTCGTTACGAATGAGTTAATTAAATTCATTAAGCATTCACACAAGGAGACGTGTATGAAATTATATTTTATATCAAATATATAATAATTAAATATTTGTTTATTCCCTTTAGTGAAGACTATGAGACCATAAATCTTAAATTCTTCCTTTGTAATGTCTCCGTGTTGCATAATAAATAGGTAATATCTAGGGACGGATTCAGCATCCAAAAACTATTGGATTTTCGATGCATGTGCAATGCTTCGATTACAAAAGAATACAAACTCAAATTGAAATAACACAAAGTGATTATACAGATTAACTATATACAAAAGAAATTAATAATATTTCTAATGTTTACTTTTAATCGTGAATTAGTTGTTTTAATAATCTTTGGATTTTACTTTTACGTTTTACGCCTTCCCTCCATACACGTTCTCCCTCTCTTTCTCCCTCTCCCGATTTTTCCATACAATTTGATCTGTTCTCATATCTCACACAGTCGCATTTTTCGCACTCGCTCGCATCAAACTACACACTTATCTTTCATACCAATCACACGGGGAATGTCGTCTCACTGATTTGAAAGATAATTGGGAATTATTTCCTACGAAAACATTGATTATCCTATCCTATCCTATCTGATCTTTTTCGCAAGATATAGCGAGTTTTATATTGTATTATTTCGTGTCGGATTACCTCTATAGGAGATGCTCAAAATGATCATCTTGCATTTCAACGCATGCATGGGGACGACTCTTTCGTCAGATGACCTTTTGATATTCCTGGAGTTTGTTGAAAAACTTGTTCAATTTTATGGCGAAGTATTTCAACACTTTCAGTAAGTACGCAATACTCGGTAGATTTCAAGTAACCCTTCGAATAAAAATCTAACGAATGCATGTAAAACTATATAATATATCTCGTAAGCAAAGTCATGTGG